>NW_028325448.1:0-7000 GCF_027475165.1 Benincasa hispida
CATTGACCTACGTTAGGTTTTGAGCAAATACCCGTTGTAAAACAAAACAACATCCAATAAGGTTTTAGCAAAACTAACATAAACCCTGTGTGACATTTAGTTTCGCAATGACGCTTCAAAGGTTTAGGACAAAAGCCGCCAAAGGGAGGTCAGTTATCCCTCCTCTGAATTGAGAAGATCTCAACCAGTCATTAATACCAGAACAACTCTTGCTCCTATAATGACTAGCCATCATTGATTTGGCCAAGAGAGCATTAACTTGCTTAACAATCTCCCATAAGTGTGACCCGCCATTTTAAGCCCTAGAGGTCTGTCCCAAAAGGCCAATCCGAAGGGGAAAAAATCCGATTGGGGAAAAACCTAAAGCGACCCTATCCATTTCTGGAGTTCAACTTGATATTGACCAACTGCACAAAACCAATCCGTAGGGGGACGCTCAAAGGCGACATAAGGGAGTACAGAATGATCTCGCGGTGTGAACCAATGACAAAGACCATAGGATGTGTTGACACACACCCTTCACCCACTTACTATAAACACTCTCTCCATTCAACTTGATATTGACTCATGCAAACACCATCCGAAGGGGGATGCTCCCAGGGCACCACGTGGCCAAGCATGAATCTCACGGTGTGAACATACAGGGAAAAACATGAGTGGAATCATAGACATATCTGATATGCCTCTTCCTCCCACTAAGTATTTTATAACCTGGGGTTTAGTTTATCTAGAAAAAGCACGACTAAGGATTTTAACTTAGTGATTTTTAGATTTTCCCAAGAGTAATATTACCTTGGATAGTGAAACAACTTTTGATCATCATCCATTAAACTCTTTAACAGAATCTTTGACCAAAACATCGCATGCTTGTTGAAAATCTATCTAATTTACCTTTCCAGGTAGGTTCCCAGGTAGGGGTGTTACGTTTCTGTCAACTTAAGAACCTCAGCCTAGCCAGAACCCGCCTTAGACAAAAGGTCCCTTATAGATAGATTAACAACAAATTTAATCTTTTATTCCAACCAATTTAATCCTATTAAACCAATTTTAAAAGATTAATCTAGGTTACTAAACTCTTTACAACCACTTGAACTTAGGTCTATCACAATCCAATTTTAAAACCCTTTTAAAAAAACTTGAGTTCACCCTAAGTCTGCATGCAACTCTGAATATCGATTTTAGGTCTAATTTCCTTTATAACAATTATAAACGGAAACCATAACCACAATGCTAAGCTAACACATGCAAGGCATTCATAACGATTATAAACGGCCTAAGTGTCATGCTCAATGCATTGTTCATTCATTGCTACTTATTTTATATAACACTTATACAAAACAGCAATGGAAAAAGGAAAACATGCTTCCATTCACCCTCAGACTATAACACTTATAATAAAAGGATGATGCATGATAATGCTCACTGCATGCAAAATATAACTCTTATATTTCATGATGCATGTGCATGCTTTCAAGTAATTTTTTCATGCAATATTATAACAATTATAATACATGATGCATGAATAATTGCACAACCTAAGGTGAGTTTTGAACTATATGACAAACTCCTTGACATATAAACACCATACATCACATGTATAATAAAACCAATGTTGATGAATCGGGTGAAATTGCCTTAAAAAACACAAAAGCTTAAAGCTAACTATTACAAAGACAAGGAGTCTTCGGTTCAAACAGGTGAACCGGGACTTGAACCGCTCGAGCAAAGCATCGCATCTCCAACCATCGTGTATTAAGCACCCTGCGATCGTCTACACGATAAAACAAACACTTTGCTCTATCGCTCACCAGTGCTCTCAGAGCTAAATGATCGTTTAGCATTTACTACACGATTGTCTAGAAAAATCCAAATGATAGTTTAGCTATTACTACACGATCGCGTACCTTTACTAAGCGATGAAGCCTGAAGTACACGATCGCTTAGTGTGCTCTGCACAACGCCCGCCTTCCGCGATCGTCTAAACAACTACAATGTCGTGAAGCACCATCGCCTAAGAGATCGCTTAGCTAGCGCCTCCGTATCGCATACGTGCGATCATATAGGTGGTAACTAAGCGATGAAGCTTGCTAACTACACGATCGTCTAGCGCGCGCCTTTTACTAAACGACAAACATCGCATGCTCCCACTACGATCGTCTACCTCCAGCGCCTATACAATCGTGCAATCAACGCTACGTGATAGAGTAAACGATTTACCTTATCGCTTAGCATTAGCTAAACGATCGTTTAAAAAATAACGATCGTCTAGAAAAATCTAAACGATCGTTTAGTTAAATCCCAACAATCGTTTACCTGCAGCTACACGATACGACCAATGCTTGGTCTTCTTCATCGTTGAGAACCACATCTTCATGCTCCGAAGCTTCATCACGAACGACTCGATGAACTCAAACTTTTTGAATTACAAATTCAATTGTGAAGTTAATTATGCCCAAAAACACAACAGCCCTTACAATTAACACTTTGTAATACAGAAAGCTTTAACAAAAGGTAATTTAAACCCAAAACATTCATCAACGCAACCACAAATGTAGAAAACAATTAATCACAAATGCAAAAAACCCACCGCGACTGTAAGATGAAGTTCAAAACAGAGTTGTAATTTGGAATATTAGAGAACCTGGCTCTGATACCTATTTGAGGAAATCGAACTCGAGATTTCCTTGAGCAGTGAAAATAAGATCATACTAAATTACAATCATGAATGAACATTACATTGCATATAGTAACATGCGGCTATACAATTAATATAGAAATTACAGCATGAACAACAAATGAACAAGGAAGAACTTTACGAACGTTTGTTGTCTCGTCTCCACGCTCCTTACTCACGAACACTCGAACACAGCAACCTCGAATGCTCGATCTACACGACCGCAACACAACACAAACACTTTTCACTCATCCTCAATGATCACCTCGGCCACGAACTCCTCAGCAACACGAACGACTTCCACAGAACCTCGATGGTGTCGAGTTGAGTAAGACACCATTAAGAAGGCTACCTTGGTATCCTCGGTGTGAGAATCCGAGGGTGGGCTCTGTTCGAACTTGGAATGAGGTAGACGAAGGAAGAAACACTGATCGTGTACATGACTGGGCAAGTGGGAGATGGCGGAGACCTATTGTATAGGTCGATGCCCAATCGTTTAGCTAAAGCTAAACGATCATCTAGCAAAAGCTATGTGATCATTTAGCTCATCCTTTAGCTCAATGTTTGTCACCTACAAACACTACACAATCGTTTACTTCGGGCAAGCTATCGCTTAGTAAATACAACACGATCATTTAGCTCGCCCGAGCTGTCATTTAGTAAATCTATATTTACTTGACAACTCTGTGAGATCCTTTTTGCGAGAGAAATCTCAAAAAAAACTTTTATGAAAAACTTACTAAAATTTGGAAAACCATTTTCCTTTTATTTCATGGAAAAAAGAGTTTTTCCATTATCCATCTCCTAAGTAGCTCACACATGAAGCATTAACATTGCCTTGTCTTCTCCAAGCATGAGAGGTGCAACTCATGAAACTCTTCTCTTTGCATGTTGATCTGCAATATAATGAAGAGATTGGAGTGAAAATCGGGCATGTAATCCATAGAGAATTTTAGAGAAAATTAGGTTTGAAGAAAGGTTGTTCAACATGGTTGCTGTAGTGAGCATTTCTCCTTCTACCCTTGATTCAAACTTATTTTGAGTCTCACAACTCAATCTAGAGCACCAAGAGAATAGTGGAGATGGTCTTGAGGTGGTCTACAACAAGATTTGGAGAAGATAGCAGTTGGTGAAGGAGCTTTGAAAAAGTTCTACAAGAGGTATGTCTTGAAATTCACTTTTTTCTGCAAAAGCATGCTTTATATATTGCCAAAATTAGTGAATTTGAGTGCTTAGATGATCCTTGTGCTTCCGCTGCTGTTGATACAATCCTACACAACGGTCATATGCATCCTTCAATGTTTGGGATGCATTGCGAGCGGGGACTGGAGGACATTCCTTCGTCAAGACGAATTGTAGATCATCAATAACCAAAATCATGTTCATGTTAGATTCCCACGGCACATAGTTTTCACCGATTAATTTTTTGTTTTTAAGAAAGGAAATGATTGTGGAAGACATGATGAAAAAAATAACAATTAATTAACCGTATTAGTTATATTTGTCTTAACCCATTACATAATTATCCAATCAATTTAGCAAAAAACACATGTAATCATAGAACCCTAATTAAACTATTGATTTTAGTTTTTGCAACGATACTTCAGAGGTTTAGAGCAACAAAAACCGAATGGTGACCAGTTGCTCCTCCCCTTAACTGAGACAATCTCAGCCAATCACTAATACCATAATAAATTTTATTCCTATAGTTTTTAGCTACCGTTGTTTCGGTCGACGATTCATTAACTAGTTTAATTCATCCAGTAAGTGTGATCCTCTCATTTGCAAATCCTAGTTGTATGCTTTAACATGATATTGAAAGGAAAGATAACTATTAAAGATTAACCTAAGAAACCTTATCCATTGCTGGAGTTTGCGTTGTTCCAACTCCTATGATAGGCCCTTCAAAGGGATGGTCGCTCCAGGACAACACGGAGGCGGATCATAGGAATCTCAAAGTGCAACCTAAATGAGAAGACCTACGTTGACACACATCCCTCTCCCACTTACTATGAACACTTTCTCTATTCACCTTGTTATTAACTCATGCAAACACTTTTCGAAGGGAGGTCACACCTAGAGTGACACGAAGTCGAGCATGGATCTTACGGTATGAACTCTTAAGAATGTGAAAGTTGAAGCTTGATATTTCACATATACCAATTTCCTCCCACTAAAGTATTCTATTATTTTTAGGATTTTATTATACTTAGCTTAAAAAAACCAGCTAATAAATTTATCTAAGTCCTTTTAATTTGCTCAATATAACATTTACATTGAATGATTTATCAATACTTGATTTTATTTATTAAACTCTTTAATAAAATCAATCATTTATTGCATGCTTATAAAATATTTGTCAATTCATCTTCCAAGTTGGTTCTTAATTGGAGGTGTTCCATTTCTGTCAGCTTAAATACCTGTGCCTAGACAAAACATTCCTTAGACAAAGGTCCTTAATGGGCAATTATTTTATAAATTTAATCTTTTAATTAAATTCATTTCAATTCTGTTAAAAGAAATTAAAAAGATTAACCTATTTCTAATCCCATTAGATAACTCCAACATAAGTCTAGGTTGATCAATTTATACAATTTAAAAGTTAATTTAGACCTATATTTGCATGGAACTCTTGATATTTTAAACTATCTAATTAAAACCATAACATTTATATTTTAATGCTTTATTAAAATCCATAAATTTGCATCTAATGACATTGTTTGAACACAATAATTATATTTATCTAAGGAATGTCATCCTCAATACAAATTCCATTTTTATTTGATAAATATAACGCCTATACAAATCATACATGAAAATCAAGCATTCATATACATAAATCCACTATGTATTATAACAATTTTAATGCATGGACATGCTTAGTGTAATCATACATCATTATAACATAACACTTATATCATGATGTATGAGCATGCTAATTTGATCATGCATCTATAAAGTATAACCCTTATATTTAATTATGATGCATGTACATGTTTATCCTAAGTGGGTATTTTGAATCTAGATGACATACAATATGTAATATGAATTCAAATATTGATCTAAACATACATCCAATGCATAACTAAATTAATTCAACCAGCAAAAATTGGACCAATTTTGGCACCCTAATGCAAAAACAATTAATTAAATTAATATAACTATTATATCAATTTAATTATTAATATTAATTAAATAAAAAAGAAAATTAGGTCAAAAGCTTCAGCAAGTGCATCATTCCTCACGCATGCACCGCCGAAGTTTTGTCAAAGTTCGTAGCATCGCAACACCGAGGGGCAGTGTTGCGATGCTACGAATTCCATGCATTGTGCCATACCGCCTTGCCTTTCAACGTTAAAAGGTAGATGCCTCTGTTTTGCACATTTTCGTCTCTGAACTTTCCCCGAACACCTATATTTTTTATGATCTCTTCAGAAACAGTTGCTCTATCGATCGATACAGACTTACAGACTGGAAGCAAGAAGTAAATTTGCCCCAAAAATAACGAGCCCATATATTTTAATCATATTAAAAGTAATCTAAGTGTCAAAATTGAAAACATTCAATCTTGTAAACTTTTATTCAAAATGCAGATTTAATAACCCACCTTTGAACTGATTTTTGTTTCAAAAAATAGAAGAACAAAGATGCAAGAAGTTGGGCTCTGATACCAATTGATGGGATTCGAATCCCGAGTAGAAGTGTGTGAACGCCTTGCAACCCACAAATCGATTTTTACATAAAAAAAATTAGTGCACGAAACTAGCATATGTGTAGAATAAACATGTGAAATAGCATGCTTTAGAGAAAGGAAAGAACCATCCTCATCGTTGTACATTCCGAAGCTCCTAGAACGATCCTCTCGATATTCTAATGAACGACTCCTTCAACAATCTTGAACACGAATGTCTCTTCGAACAATATTGAACACTACCACGAGAATAACCTTGTTATTCTCAAGCATTTCAATAGAAGGATAGGTGGTAACCAACTATTGGAAAAGGGTGAGAAGGAAAAACCTTTGGGAGAGTAGAGAGGATTTCTTTGTGTGACTTAGGGAAAAATTTGCACAATGAATGCTTACCCCAAAAGGGCCATAAGGAAGAATTTATATAGAGAATGGTCAACCCCCTTCTCCACGTCTTTTAACAATTTTTCCTTGTGCACAATTAATTAAATAACTACTTATACATTAAATCCAATTTAATGTATATATTTAATTATCATAAACATTGTATGTCTATGTGCAACATCTCTCTATTTATTAATTAATTCTTTGTAAATCTAATTCACTTGAATTAATTACTTTAATCTCATTCAAATGTT
>NW_028325449.1:0-14668 GCF_027475165.1 Benincasa hispida
ACTTGCATTAGCTAGGCATTTATGGAGAGTTGAGAAAAGATTATATTTCTAGCATGAACTTGAAGCTTTCCTCGCACAATGACTGGACAAAACACAAAACTTCCGTGGTTCTGCTTTTTTCCCCTTTTTTCAAGCTTCCTTTTAAGGGTATCTGGATGTAACGTACTTAAACAAAGAAGGCTTCTTGAATCCTACTCTTTTTACCAGCATTAACCCATCCATGAGTTAGTTGACCTGAAGAGTAACTGTCCAATTATTTTCCTGTAAAAAGGTTGAAATATGATATTTCATGTTCTTGTGTATCATGATTTAGGTGATTTTTCAATATGTAATTATGTGTTTTCCTGATCTACTTTCTTGACATGTTTCTTTTTTTGGGGTTATTAGTTGCATGATTGCTAAATGGTATATTGACGTAATGTAGGTTCAGGATTCATCCCCCTTCTCCATTGGCTTCTCATCAGATGCAGGCCCAATTAGCTTAGGCTTAAATAATGTACTATTTCCCAAAGGCCAGCACATTCCAAGTACTAAAGTTCTATCATTCCAGCGCAACAGTTTATTCCACTTAGAAGCAGTCTATACTAATCTTGACGAACTACCTCCTGGCATGTCTTCAAAAATTGGTTGCTTTACAGTATGTTCAGTTTAATCTTTTTTAATTATTGTTTTTATTGTTATTGAAGTATTTGTTCTTCCGGTGCTGGAAGGCTTTTAAACTGCCCCAGTGTTCAGAAACTACTCTAGAGAGTGTTGACCTGTTTCTGCTTCTTTTTCTAATTTCTATTTATGATGGATTGGAATTGATTCTTAAATGTTGAGTCATTTGAGATGCAGATTGGTCCTGTCCAAGGTTCAAGCAACTCTAATTCAAGGGTTAAAGTCAGAGTTCAATTAAATATGAACGGCATTGTTAATGTTGAATCAACTACAGTAAGTAATATTTCCGTCAGACTTTCCACTATTTAAGGGTAATTTCTCTGTATTTATATGAATTGTGAATTTAGTTTGTAGAGGATAATGTAGATGAACAAATACCAAGGAGAGATGCTGCTCACTCAAACACAGAAAAAATGGAGACCGAGTTTGTTGATTCTTCCCATTCTGAGGTATTGAAGATAATCCCTTTCAGCACTCAAGAATCATATATATATATTTTTAAAATATATCTTCCGCTTTTGGAAATGCCTATATATATATATATTCTTTTGATAGGAGAAATGCCTATACTATCTAGAAAACCTCATCCTATGTTTCTTATCTCCCAACTTTTTCGCTTCCTGGAAAATTGTCTCTATCTTTTTGTTTGTACGTCACAGAGATTTGGTGTCTTTAAAGATATTGAATTATTGCATTTCTTCAGTCTGATGTTTCAAGAAAAGCTAGGAGCACAAGGAGGATTGACATACCAGTTAGTGAACATATATATGGTGGAATGACCAAGGCTGAGCTCTCAGAAGCCCAAGAAAGAGAACTCCAACTGGCCCAACAGGATAAAAATATGGAACAGGCCAAAAATAAGAAGAATGCTTTGGAGTCATATGTCTATGAGATGAGGAATAAGGTAAATATTATATTTTCCTGAGGCTTAAAGGATTTTCAATCTCCATTTTCTGATACGAATAGTGCATTTTGATTTGAGTGATGCGAAAAAGTTACTTAAAGCAAACTTTACATCTATATGCTTGGTTTAGTTTCGACCGATGTGTGAACCAAACATATAACTCAATCATGTAATGCTACTGCTAAATTCTTTTGACTACTTAGGGGGCGGTTATATGAATTTCAGTAGCTACCACACCACTTTTTAGATCAAATTATTGATTTTCATCACGCGAGCATGAGGCATTAGTTTCAATGGAAGTTTAAGTTGTGTGATTTCAGATCCATAAACTTTTCCCCTTAGATAAGGCTGACTTTTTAAGGAGGCGTTTGGTGTGTAAGTTTTGAATCCTAAGCTTAGGAATGTTAAGCTTAAACTGAGGAGTTTAGGTAGCTTGGGTTTAACAAATTGTGTTTTGGAATGCATGTTTAGAAAGCTTGGGAACAGACTGTTGATTTAGAAATCTTAAGTTTATGAAATATTCATTATATTTAATCAGTGGTTTGATCTTAGGTTAGCTTAAATTTGTCATCTTAATTATCTCGTAATAGTTAAGTTTAAAATAAAATATTTTTCATATTTTTCAAATATAACTAAATTCAAATTTAAAATTGTGTTTCTTATTATTGCTATTTTTTTAAAGAATTGACTAACTTAAATATGTAAAAACTGACAAATTTAAACAAAGTTCATTGGTTAGCTTTTTTAGAATGACTAATCGAAATTTAAATATTATTTTTATTACTAATTTTAGTTTATTATTTTGTAGTTCAAAATCAACTCAATTTCCACTACTTTTTCAAATAATTTAAAGAAAGATTTGTTTTTGTCAATTTTAAAATCGAGATTTGACTAAAATTAGATATTTATATTACTAAATGTTCATGATATCTTGAGGTAGACTTCTATTCTCATGCATACTGATCACTAACCTGAATCTTTACAGAAATCTAATGTTGCAGTTTGAATATTATTTATTATCATAAAAATAATGATGATTCTAGAAGTGGTTTTTTAATAGCTTTTCAACACATATCGGAGTTTCGCTAGTGATCAAGAGCGAGAAGGCATTTCTTCAAGCCTCCAGCAAACAGAGGAGTGGCTTTATGAGGATGGAGACGATGAGACAGAGAGTGCTTATTCTTCTAAGTTAGACGACCTTAAGAAGGTTGTTGCTATTTCTGTTGTATGATACAAAGTTGTATAACATTCTCTGAACCAGAGGTTTGCCAATTCAAGTTCTCTTCTCTTTCCTTACTAGTCTTCCACTGTTCTCAGTTGGTGGATCCTATAATTAACCGATACGAAGATGAAGAAGCTAGAGCACAAGCTAAAGCGCATCTGTTAAAGCGTATTTCTGATTATAGGAACTCTGGGGATTCACTTTCACCTCAAGCTCGAGCATTGGTAAATGGCTAATAACCTCTACTATTATGAGTCATAGTTGGGTTTGTTTGAATTCTCTCAAACTCTTCACTTTCTCCAGATCCTTGAGGAGTGCGACAGAGCAGAGCAGTGGCTAACAGAGAAAAACCAACAACAAGAGTTGTTACCAAAAAACACTGACCCTCTACTATGGTCAAGTGAGATCAGAACTCGGGAAGAGGATTTCGACAAGTATGATGCTTCTCTGTTTGATTTGTTGGAAATTTAAGAAGTTTCTGTAAGATTAGACACTTACTGTAGAGAAGTTCTCCTGACCTTGTTTTCATAGTAGTAGACTATTAACCTGGTGAACTAATCTTAATGGTCATTTAGGACACTAAGTTTAAGCTACGTTCTTTCTGGTTATGCCAACGTGTTATAAATAGATTAGAACCAGAAAAACCGTGACTTAACTCAGTTCTATATTTATTTTCAAAAAGCATGCTTGGTATCTGCACCCTTTTATTTATGATCCAGTGGCTTACTACCATTTGCTTAAACATTGAACTTCATTCCAGGACATGCCAGAGGATCTTGGGACCTGTGTCTTCCCATACACATTCAGGAGATTCCAAGGAAACAAACCATCACAATTCTTCCGATAACCACCATTCTTAAAATTCAGCATTGGTTCTTCTCAAGATTAATCAAAGATTTTGATTATTATTCTTCTGACAAAAGTGGATGATATCTCTTGCCACTGTTTCAAGTGTCCAGAATGAAGAGTAGTACAACTGCAGGTGATGACAGATAACCAATCAGCTCATGTTTTTTCTTTTTTGTTTTGGTCTCACATTCACTTCAAACCTTCATGAGTGTTGTATCATTCTAATGAGGGCTATCTCTCAGTTTTGCAACAATTTGAAGGCAACCCTTATTGAATTATTGCCTTTCCATTCTTTGTCTGTTTTCAGATGTTGATTTTGTAAAACTCATCATATCTGACACATATATATATACAGTCCATGGTTATCATGAATCACACAGGAAAAAGGATGATTTTAGCTTCATCAAGCCATTAACGTTTGATCCATTGCTTAAGACTTACATTTCCCTCGGATTCAAATGTGTTTTGGTATGTGGGCAAGTCCTGCATTAGTTTCTAAACATGTGAGCATTTTTTGTAGGACACCGAACACGAAACCTAAGTTGTAATCTAGATTTTCTACTTGCATGTATGTTTTTCTATCGATGTCAATTCGAGTGTAGTTTAGTGGATAAAATACTTATGGTTATTTAAGGGTAGGTAGTTCAATTTTTCGACTTTCTAATTGTTGAATTCAATGAAAAAAAGGGAGCATAGTTCAACAATAGTTGCTGATTATGATCTTAAAGTTTGATGGTAAAAAATATGTGACCAGAATAAGCTCTGAATACGGATAGAAAAAAAAAAAAAAAAGAACAAGTGGTGATCGTGTTGTTACACATGAGAAAAGTATAAGAGAACTTGATATAAACCATCAAGGACATTGAATTATTTGTCGTACTAGAAAAAAGATATCAAATTATTGTTCATATTTTATTTACTTTTTGTTGTTTTCTAAAATTTTATCTTTTTTTTTTTCTATGATATATTTGTTGGGTTTTGTATCCCAAAACTCGTGGTTTGTAATTTTGTAAATAATTTATTTATCAATAAAATAATTGTTATTTATCTTTTAGAATAATGTAATTTGAACTCAACAAACGAAAATAGAAGGTTATTCAATGAAACATGAATAGTATGTGCTTGACATATAAGTGGATCATATTGAAGTAATAATATAAAATGGATCATATTTAAGTAATAATCTAAAGAGTATAGTATATAGATAAGGTTGAGTGTCTTATTCTGATAATACTATGGATACAATCTACTTTGTAAAGGTTATAAGTGATGTAATCCAAATCGTTCATGTGGAGATATGCAAGTGAGATATCCTATACAAAGAGTTTGTAATTAATCTTTCTTTTTAACATTGTTGACTGAAAAAAAAAAAAAAAGCAATATTTCACCATTGACTGAAAAGCTCTCAAATCTAAAGTTTTACCGAGAAGATTTTCTCTTCAAAATGAACCCTCTCTTCTTTCAACAAGGTTCTCCCAACCAATTTTTGCCAAAGATATAATGGGGAAGATCAAGTGGAGGTGTTCAACTTGTAGAGAAGGAGATTTCAATTCATTGTGAAGACTTGGAGAATACTGAAGTTCTTCAAAGGTAATATTTTTTTTACCCAAGTCTATACCTAGCTTAGTTTAATTTTATAGCATGTTGATGTACGTACACTTTTTTGCAAAGTTAATTTTAAAGTAAAATTGAAGAAAAAGCAATCACTCACTTCCACTGCGAGATTTGATCCCCTCGATATTAAAAAATATTTTTCTAATTTTCATATGACTGATGATGTGACATTAGGGTTTCTATACTATCTAATTTTGGCATTAGGTCATTTTTGTGAGTTTTTTATGATGACCAAAATTTGACCTTTGTACTTCTCCCATGTTTAGCCAAGAGCATGAGTTTTGCAATTTAGAGTCTTGCATGCTAGGAATATTCAAGTATGATTTGTCATCCTATCTTGTGAAGTACAAATCTTAGATTAAAGAATTTGTTCTTTAATTTCAAAACAATTCTCGCCTAACCTGATCCTTAGAGTTAAAATAAAAAAGATTTGAAGGTTTTAATAATCGATAATTATATGTTCTTATAGTCCCAACATAATAATTTCAATTTTCTATGGTTTTCATATAATTTGGTCTTGTAGCATTCTTTTATCATCACTTCTAACTTTTATTTTATTTTATTTTATTTTATTTTTTGTTAATAATGAATGCTTGTAAGAACTTTGATCCGTGAGACTATGATAAAATTTTAAATTTTAAGTAAAGAGTAATTATGTTTACTAAGGACATATTTAGTAGGCAATTTATATTATATTTTATGTATGCAGATTCACTAAGTTTAGGAATATTTAAATTTAGTTTTTAAATTTGTTTTCAAATTCTATGATCTACACAATGCAAATTTTAAAAACTATCGACTTTGAAACATGATCCATATTTTGAATTTGAAATATGTATTATATAATATACTAATATAATAATTATACAAAATTTTGACATAAACCAAGTTCATAAATGAATTAATAATATAATTAAAGGAATAACTTAATAATAGTTTATATTCAACTTATTGAGTGAGTAACTATAATTAGTTTTATGGTTTATAAATACGTTATCAACATACATTTTGAACAATTATTTGAAATAAAAATTTATTTTTGAATCTGCAATAAAACACACATCTAAAAATATGAAATACAACTCTATTTTCATTGAATCACTTGTTTTTCAAATTAATATTTTCAGATTGCCTACCAAAACCTACGTAGGTCAAGTTCTATGCAGTAACAACAATTAAATTCATATCACATTATTTAATATTAGGTTAAATTTCGATGGGCCTATATTGTTTTAAAAGTTCAAAATTAGTAGATAGATGGAGCTTAGTGACTTGGTTTAATTTCATAAATGGTCTCTACACAATCTTTTGTATCAATCAAAAGCCAACTTATTTGTTATTATTATTATTATTTGCAAAGATAATGGATTACTAAAAAGAGAGGGACTTTAGTTGAGGCCAAGATAAAAACAAAACACTACGGAAAAAAACAGGATAACGAATAAAGACAAAAACACACGCACACACACAAAACTCAAGGAAAAAGGTTCCTAGGAGAAAACTCTCATTGCTTCCCCCCGACTAGAGAAGTTCACGGTCACTAAAATAACATATAAAAATCTCAGATTGAGCATCTAAATTAATTGCCTAGGGATTATTGAAAGTGGCACCATGAGCACACATATTACACTCGCGCAAAACATGGTAAAGAATAGAACACTAAGCAACTCTCAAAACCTTACGCCTTAACCTATTCCTTTTATTAAATTGGAATCCAGTGAGCTCTATATCCCAATGCGATATCGTATGGAAACACCTTCCCAAAAAAAAAGCATATCTCCCTAGATAGCCTTACTAAAAGCACATTAAAAGAACAAATGATCCCTAAACTAATTCCACTAGTACAAATAACACAGTCACTAGAGATATCAAAACATCACCATCTAACATGATCACATATCTCTAAATGACTCCAAATAACGAGTCATTAAATGAAAGAATTTCTAGGTATATTCCCTCTAAAACAAAGGAGGCTAGCCCATGGTATCTTAATATGCCTAGGATAAAATGACTTTGATGCATTAGTAACTAAAAACATACCAAAACAACAAGGGAGCCAAGTTACACAATCCTCCCAACCAACCTTAACTATAATCAATTGTACCTGAATGGGAAGGTCAACTAGCTCCCTAGAGTTAGAAAGATAGTTCCAAGTCCCATTAGAGCACAAAAAATCACCCACATTTGCACGAAGGGAACTATTTGCATTGATAACTGCAGTACTAAGCTATTGAAGGATGGAGACCTTTTTTGACCCAGGATCACACTAAACCTTTTCTAAGCCACAATAACTTTTTGATAATAGTAACATTCCAATAAGGAATATGACGTATGGTAAGACCACCCTGACAACACAGAAGGCAAACATCCAATCAAGCAACCTTAACCCCCTCCTTTCCTCCCCCACCACTTTTTCCACATTCCTTTTCCAAAGAAAGGAGCTAAGCAAATGATCAAATTTATGAGTAACTTGAGTAGGAAAAACGAACACACTAGTCCAATAGACTTGAAAACTTTGCAAAATTGACTGAATAAGCTACAACCAACCAATATAACATAGATCCCTAGTAGACTAGCTCTTCACATGAGTAGTAAGTCTTTCCAATAGAGGAAAACAACCTGCATAGAATAGTCATTCATAAATAAAAGGAAAGCTAAGATAACAAATAGGGAGAGAAGCCAATCAGAATCTTAGGAATGTTGAAATCCCTGCCTCACCAAGAGACATACCAACACAAAACATTGAACGCTTAGCACCATTGGCAACAAGACTAGACAACACTTAGAACCTTCTTAAAATAGTCTTCACAAAAGCAAAACAACTGCAGTCCCCAACTAGATCATCAAATCATCAACAAAATTGTAAACCCTCGAAATTTCAATTTGAGTAAATTAGGTTAGAACTTGGATAATAAACATGTTTGAAGCGGGATAAAAGAGGAGGAAAATCCCTTAAGTGTTGAAACTAGATTTTAAGGGCTAAAACATAAATTGTAGGTAAGTGGAATAAAGAGGACAAAAATCTTGCAAGTGTGGGAACCATGCGTTGATGCCATGTGTTGGGTGAGGACTTGGAAAACAATGACTTGTTCATTGTGCGGTTAGGCGTTGACCTTGTCATTAGGGGAGTTAAGTTGTTGGTTAAGGGTGGAACAGGAAGGCGTGGAGGTTAGTGGATGCATGAGGTATACGACCAAGGTTCTTTGAGGTTATGTGGCCGAGCCCTTGCCAAGAACTAGAAATGGTAGGATGTGTGGGAGTCAAGTGATTTAAGGTTAGTTGAATGCATGGGTGGGCCTAGGCAAGTTCCTTGCGTTGAAGTCATGTGATGGCTAAGACATCTTGAGGTTGGGAAAGCCTCATGGACGCATGCAACAAGGATGACCTAGGCGAGAATACATGGCATTGGTTTGGGCTGGCATGCGATGGCCTAAGTGTGGACAATGAGCGCATGAGGGGGATGCGTTAGCCAAAGAGGGTATATGATAACTTGCAGAAATACAAGTTATTTATGCTGCCTTATCTAGATATTGCGGCCAAAAGAGAAGGAATATGCATCGATTGTATGAAAAGTAGCTCAAAATTACAATAATTATGAATTATCGAAATTACACCCACTAACATGTCAAGATGGTAGAAGATATTTTTACTCTGTTTTGGAGGAAACCAAGTCACCGCTTGCGATCAAGGTTCAACGAGAAATGAACAACGCATCTCTGTCACATTGCGCCCGTCAATCAACAATGAGGAGACGATTAACACAATGATGGCACAATGCGACAGTTGATCCCGAGCTGAATTTCAACCGCATGCGGTAATAAAAACAAACCGCATGCGAGCAACCGATCGAAAGATGTAGCTGAGCAACGTAAACACGGAGGATTGCGACACGTGTACAACTAATCTTTGTGAAGATTTGACGGTCTGATTGCATAACAGAAGGAATATTTATTCCTCCATCTTCGGAATTTCCATAACAAGAAGTGGGGTCCACAAGCCAAGAGTCAAAGCTTTTTCACCTATAAATACCCCTATAGAATTTAGAGAAGATATATTGGATACGGGTATATTTGATACGAGGGCTAATTAATGCTGAATTATTGAGAGAAAAGGCTGAGCTGAGTACTGATCGGAAGAAATCCAGGAAGAGAAGAGACAAGGCCGAGAGGTGAGTCTCAGTACAAATCTGCCAGATCCCCGCCGTGAAGCTCTGTGCTTAGATCCCTACTACCGGTTGAGCAAGCCTGAGAGGGAAGCTCATCCATTCGTTCACTTCATCCACGCTGGCAAGCAAATCTCCATCCAGATCAACGATAAGACGTTGGTGCTTATTTGTATTTGTTTCTAACTCTATTTCATCAAGTGTATTTCATCTTCTTAATCTCTTCATTCATAAATCATGTATCAGACGCTTAATAGTTTTATTGAATGTCTCAATCACTTTCATTACCACTTCTCTGTCTACTTCCGTTCCTCCATTAATCGATTTCTCCATGAAGTTTTCTTAATACCTTGGTAATTAATATGGATTAAACGAGTAACTTAATCTGTGCTAAAGAGATAAATGCGTTTAGCTAAGGCAAGCTAGACGACATCTTCACCTGTGAGAGCAGAAGTGAAGATGTCATTCTAATCTGTCGAGAGAAGGTTAGAAGAATGCGTTAACTGAAGCGAGTAGTATTTCCAGAGATGGAAGCAACCTTGTGTTCATTACGTTCATCCCTGTTTCACCACAGAGATGTGGGAACGTGGCCGATCACCGAGAGGTGTACAACAAGGGAAAAGCGGAACAGTACTTATAACTTTAACGCAATTAAGGAACTTGCACTATTTATATTAGTTATCTTTTTTGTTTCTGCTTCGTACATAAGACTTGTCACCGTATTACATGATCTTTGCATAATCTTCACAGTCAGCCTTGACCTCAGTATCTTGTATCATGAAACTCGTATCTTGTATCATCTTAGCTTAGATTTACTTTATCGCAATTTACTTTAACGCAATTTATGTATTATCGCATTTTTACCGCTTTCTTTACTTCATCGCATGTTTAATTACTTGTACACAAAATCTTTATTAATTTGAAAAACCCCTGGTCGCATATATCACAAGCACTCTCGCAATCTCTGCTCACCAGCTTGGGCCAAGTTCATATCTCAATCGGTAGGTGGCACGCCTTGCCATAGACAAGCTTAAAAAGGCATTGTTCCAATAGGTGTTTTGAATGTGGTCCTGTACACCCAAAGAGCATCTTTAAGGTGCGTGCTCCAATCTTTCCTAGTTGGGTTCATCATCTTTTCTAGGATATTTTTGACCTCTCGATTTGATATTTTAGCTTGTTTGTTCATCTGAGGGTGATACAAAGTGGCAACACAATGATGTACTCCACCTCATGAGTGCCTCGATGGTCCGGTTGCAAAAATGAGTACCCTTGTCACTGATTATAGCACAAGGTATACCAAATCTAGAAAAAAAAAAAATTAGCTCTTAAGAAACCTGTAACCACAACAACATTGTTAGTCCTGGTGGGGATTTCTTCGACCCACTTCGAAACATAGTCAACTGCTAAAAGAATGTATAAGTAGCCAAATGAAGAAGGAAAAGAGCCCATGGAATCCATACCCCATACATAAAAAATCTTACATACAAGAATAGAATTTAATGGAATCTCATTCCTCCTAGACAAAGATCCTGATCTCTAATACCTCTTACGAGATTTATAAAATTCAAAGCAGTCGGTGAACAAAGAATTCCAAATCAACCCACTATCGAATTTCATCCTAGCAATTCTTCTAGGACTAAAATGCCCTCCACAAGCCATCTCATGACAAAAGGTGAACACTGATTCAAACTCTTCATTTGGGACACACCTCCTAATGATTTGGATAGAAAAAATCTTCCAAAGGTATGGTGGTTCCCAAACAAAGCATTTTGAATCACTTTTCAATTTGGCCCTTCTAGAACTAGGCATATCGTAAGGGAACTTACCTGTTACTAGGAAATTAACCATGTCTGCGTACCATGGAGTGGGTGTGTCGATATGGAATAGGAACTCATCTAGAAAGTCCTAACGTAGGGGTATAGGTCTTCTTCTTGTACCATCTTGCTCAAATCGTCAACTACCAAGTTTTTTGCTCCCTTTCTATCTTTGATGGTCAAATTGAACTCTTGGAGAAGGAGCTTCCAACAAACCAATTAGGGTTTTGACTCCTTCTTGGTCATTAGGAACTTGAGAGCAGCGTGGTCAATAAAGATAGTGACAATAAATCCAAAGGATGTAAGAACGAAATTTATCTAAAGCAAAAACAATGGCCAAAAATTCTTTTTTAGTTGTGGTGTAATTAATTTGGTTGGGGTTTAGGGTCCTTAATGCATAGCATATGACGTGGCTCTTCTTGTCGACCCTTTATCCTAGCACCGCTCCAACAGTTCGATTGCTAGAATCGCACATGATCTCGAAGGGCACATCCCACCTTGGAGGTTGAAAAATTGGGGTAGTGGTCAGCTTCTCCTTGAAAGTGTCGAAAGCCTTTTGACATTTTTTGTCAAACTCAAAGGGAACATCCTTCTGCAATTTTGTGTTTAACTTCGTCCACCCTGGCACAAAACTCCTATCTAGGGTTCATAAGTATCTTTTGATTCAAACTTCTTCCAAATATGGATTTGGAGCACATTTCGACAAGTAGAAACCCAAAGTTCGTCCTTTTTAGTCTCGTTCTTTACCTTTTCTGCCCAAGTTCATCCACATAGGTAAAAAATTCCTTTCTAGGGTTCATAAGTACCTTTTGAACAATACTTCGTTCAAATTTTGAATTCGAGCACATTTCGACAAGTAGAAACCCAAAGTTCCTAATTTTTGAACTCTTTCTTGACCTTTTGGTCCAAAGTTCAACAATACAAATACAAAACTCATGTCCAGGGTTCATAAGTAACTTACCAAACTTCAACCAAATTTGGATTAAGAGCACATTTCGGAATGTAGAAACCCAAAGTTCGTCCTTTTCAGACTATTTCTTGACCTTTTGTGTCAATGTTCGTCCACAAAGGTACAAAACTCCTCTACAGGGTTCATAAGTATCTTTTAAACCAAACTACATCCAAATTTGGAATTGGAGAAATTTTGACAAGGAGAAACCTAAATTTCGTACTTTTCGGACTCTTTCTTGACATTTTGTGGCATGGTTCATCCACACAGGTACAAAACTTCTTTCCAGGCTTCATAAGTACCTTTTGAACCAAAGTTCGTCAAAATTGGGAATTATAGCAGACTTATTTTTTTATTTTATTTTCTTTTTTCTTTCTTTCTTTCTTTCTCTCTTTTTTTTTTTTTGCAAAGTATTGTAATTAAGGTGTGGGTTGGGGGAATTATAGCAAACTTCTACATGTAGAAACCCAAAGTTTATTCTCTTCGGACTCTTTTTTGACCATTTTTATCAAAATTCGTCCACACAGGTACAAAACTCCTCTCCAAGGTTCATATCTTTTTGACTAAACTTCGACTAAATTTGGATTGAGAGCACATTTCGACATGTAGAAACCCAAAGTTCGTCCTTTTCGGCCCCTTTCTTAACCTCAGTCTAAATTTGGTCGAAGTATGGTTTAAAAATACTCATGAACCCTGGACAGAAGTTTTGTACCTGTATGGGTGAACTTTGGACCCAAAGGTCAAGAAAGAGTCCAAAAATGACGAACTTTGGTTTTCTACTTCTCAAAATGTGCTCCAAGCCAAAACTTAGACGAAGTTTGGTTCAAAAGATACTTATGAACCCTAAAAAGGAATTTTGTACCTATGTGGACGAACTTTGACACAAAGGGTAAAGAAAGAGACTAAAAAGGACAAACTTTTTGTCGGAATGTGCTCCAAGTCCAAATTTAGAAGAAGTTTGGTTCAAAAAATACTTATGAACCCTGGAGAGGAGTTTTGTACCAGTGTCAAAGAACTGAAACACATAAGGTCAAGAAAGAGTCCAAAAAGGACGAACTTTGGGTTTCTACATGTCGAAGTCTGCTATAATTCTAAATTTGGACAAACTTTGGTTTGAAAGGTTTTTATGAACCCTGGAAAGAAGTTTTGTACCTATGTGGATGAACCTTGAAACAAAATGTCTAGAAAGAGTCCAAAAAGGATGAACTTTGGGTTTCTATTTGTCGAAATATGCTCCAAGTCCAAATTTGGACGAAGTTTGATTCAAAAGATACTTATGAACTCTGGAGAGCAGTTTTGTACCTCTGTTCACGAACTTTGATACAAAAGGTCAAGAAAGAGTCCGAAAAGGATGAACTTTGGGTTTCTACTTGTCGAAATGTGCTCTCAGTCCAAATTTTGTCAATGGTTTAAAAGTTGCTTATGAACCATGGATAGGAGTTTTGTACCTGTATGCATGAACTTTGGACCAAAAGGTCAAGAAAGAGTCCAAAAATAACGAACTTTGGGTTTCAACTTGTCGAAATGTGCTCCAAGTCAAAATTTGGACGATTTTTGGTTCAAAAGGTACTTATGAACCCTAGAAAGGAAATTTGTACCTATGTGGATGAACTTTGGTACAAATGGTAAAGAAGACACTACAAAGGACAAACTTTGGGTTTCTACTTGTCGAAATGTGCTCCATTTCCAAATTTGGAAGATGTTTGGTTCAAAAGATACTTATGAACCCTGGAAAAAAGTTTTGTACCATTATGGACGAACTTTGACACAAAAGGTCAAGAAAGAGTCGGGAAAGGACGAACTTTGGGTTTCTACATGTCAAAATGTGCTTTCAACCCAAATTTGGCCGAGGTTCGGTTTAAAAGTTACTTATGAACCCTGGACATGATTTTAGTACCTTCATTGATGAACTTTGTTCCATAAGAAAGAGTCCAAAAATGATAAACTTTAGGTTTGTACTTGTCGAAATGTGCTTCAAGTCAAAATTTGGACGATGTTTGATCCAAAAGGTACTTATGAACCCTAGAAAGGAATTTTTTACGTATGTGGACAAACATGGGTAGAAAGGGTAAAGAACGAGACTAAAAAGGACAAACTTTGTGTTTCTACTTGTTGAAATATGCTCCAAGTCCAAATTTGGAAGATCTTTGAATCAAAAGATACTTATATGGAGAGGACTTTTGTACCAGGGTGAATGAAGTTAAACAAAAATGGTCAAGAAAGAGTCTGAAAAGGCTGAACTTTTTGTTTCTACATGTCGAAGTCTGCTATAATTCAAAATTTGGATGAACTTTTGTTCAAAAGGTACTTATGAACATTGGAAAGAAGTTTTATATCTATGTGGATGAACCATGTCACAAAATGTAAAAAAAGAATTTGAAATGGACGAACTTTGGTTTTTTCGAAATGTGCTCCATGTCCAAATTTGGAAGAAGTTTGGTTCAAAAGATACTTCTGAACCCTTGAGATGAGTTTTGTACCAATGTGGACGAAC
>NW_028325450.1:0-21539 GCF_027475165.1 Benincasa hispida
AAACACTTAATACATCTATTAAGAGTTTGATTCATGGTGTGCGAATGAAGAGATAAAGAAAGTGAAATACAATGATGAAAAGAGATAGAACAGATACAAAAAAGCACCAATGTCTTAGCACCGATTCGGGTGGAGATCTACTTGCCGGATTGGATGGATCAGATGGATGGATGAGCTTCCCTCTCAGGCTTGCTCAACCGGTAGCAGGGTTCTAACACAGAGCTTCTCGACGGGTATTTGGCAGAATAGAACCGAGACTCACCTCTTGGCCTTGTCTCGTTTTCCTCCCAGATTTCTTCAGTTAAGCACTTAGCTCAGCCTTTTCTCTTAACACTTTAGTAGTAATTAGCCCCGTATCCCGTAGCATCCATTTTCTCTGAAATCTATGGCGTATTTATAGGTGAGAATCTTTGACTCAGGCCTTGTGGTCCCCAATTGTTGTTATGGTAATTTCGAAGATAGAGGAATAATTATTCCTTCTGTTATGCAATCAGACCGTCAATTCTGCACAACCGTTAGTTGTACACGTGCCTCAATCCTCCACTTTTGCGTTGTTCAGCTGCATCTTTCGATCGCAAGTTCGCATGCGGTATTATTTTTATTACCGCATGCAGTTGAAATACAGCTCTGGATCGACTGTCGCATTGCACCGTCATTGCGGTAATTGTCTCTTCATTGTTGATTGACGGCTGCAATGTGACAGAGATGCAATGATCGATTTCTCTTGAGCCTTGAACGCAAGCGGTGACTTGGTTTCCTGCAAAACAGAGTAAAATTCTCCTTGTCTTCCATCTTTATAATGTTAGTAGGTGTAATTGCGATAATTTATAATTATCGTATTTCTAAGCTAATTTTCATACAATTAGCGCATATTCACTATCTTTTGGCCGCAATATCTAGATAAGGTGGCATAAATAACTTGTATTTTTACAAGTTATCACACCCCCAAATTTAGATATATGCTTATCCTCAAGCATATCTTCTACTAACGCAATCATGCTCAATTCCTATCCTATATTTTTGCGACGATTGGTTGCTCCGAATGTTACACTTAGGCACATTACTTGACATCGCAATTTCCTTTTTTATTTTTCTATGTAACAAAATTCTGCTCAAAGATGCTTTTCTAGTTTTCAAAATAGAATGTTTATCTCTTCTTTGTCTAAACATCTTGATGTATCTATATGCAGTGAGCAAAACTTTGCGTCATTTATTTATTTAAAGACTGTTGACCATGGTTACACTCTTTGTTTTGGCTTGTCCCCACGGGTGTCATGCGAACATCCAACTACGATTGTGTGCCAATTCCAACTTCAACTCATGATAATCAGAGGAGTTGTCTCTTGCATTCTTTTATTTATTTTTTTTCTTTTCATACTGCGTTGTTCTTGAAAACCCACCTTCGTTTTGTCTTGCTCCTACGGGTGTCATACGAACATCTAACTATGAGCAGGTTCCTTTCACAACTAAACTCTTATCAGGTTGGGAATATTTTTTATGTTTTCTTTACGCTGACATTGGAGTTTTGCATAAAAAAAAATTTATTATTATTATTATTATTATTATTATTATTATTATTATTATTATTTAATAGAAAATGAACGCATTTTCTTAAATACTGCATATTCTTGATCTCATCTGCTTAGACCTTCCCCACCCCCAAATTTAAAGATGAGCAAGGTCCTCATTGCATTGTTTGGATAGACTAGACAAACACTTAGAAGAAAATTTCAAAAAGAAGGTTTGAGCAGAACTTTGAAAGATAAAAGGTAAAGTATTGTTAAACTAAGAATTAACTAAGTGTTAGTCAGAATTTACTAAGTATGGGAAATGTTTCCAAGTATAAACATATGATACACCATAGCAACGCAGTGACGAACACAAAAGTAAACGATTGAGAATATCGCAAATATTGACAAAGGATGATAAAAAAAAAGGCACAGGAAAAAAGTAGAGTGAATATGTACTCAATTGTATTGAATATTAACAAAGTATACAAATAATTATAAATGAACGCAATACAAAATTTTTTCACCTGTGCAAAAGTCAAAGAATTTGATCTTTTCTTTCAAATTTGATTCAGAAGGGTGCACGATTAACATTCACACCATGCTTCCAATAAACTCAGATACATTTTTGCAGAGGACGAGCAACACACATACATCCCCGCAACACACCCGTTAACTGAACACATTTCTGGAGGATACCTTAACATAGTGCATTTAGCTAAGGACGGGCAAAGGACATATATGCGCGCAACACACCCCTCACTGCAATGCATTTGGGTGTACTGGACGCATGGTGTCTCTTGGTATCACTTACTACACCCATCATTTCGTTACATACCAATTTATATTCTTTTCTTCTTAATTCATCGAAACGCGAGTCGAAGAGACTTTGTAGTGATTCATCCAATCATTCACAAAAATAATACGACCGGTGCTACTAAATTTAAGGTATGGAAATACATGTGAAATTAAATTGGAAGGAAATACAAAAAGCATTAAAGACTAATCCTAATAGACCGGAATTTCAAAAGCGATAAAAGAAAGCTGTAATGAAAGCAAGTAAACATAAATAGGGAAGCTGATTGAAAGAGGTTCTTAGAATTAAATGACTGCGATAATGAGTTTGATTCAAGGCATCTCAATTAATAACACGTGAGCGAAGAAAGGGTAGGTCAGCACAATCGCTCAAACGATCGCAAGGTTTGTCATTTGTGGAGATGCTCATTTGATGGAAGAATGCCCAGAAAATCCACAATCAGTGTACTTCATAAAGAACAATCCCCACTCCGATACATACAACCTCGGGTGGAGAAACCACCCAAATTTTGCATGGAAAAATCAACAAAAAAACTTCCAACCAGTGGCGTAAAAAGGAGGGCCACCCGAATTTTTCCCGCAAAACAACGGTCCAACGCATAACCAAGCTAGCAGCTCGCAAACACCGCAATATTTGTCCTTAGAGAGCTTGTTGAACCAGTACATTGAGAAAAACGAATTAGTGCTTCAGAATCAAGCAACGTCCCTTTGAAATCTCGAAATTCAGCTAGGATAAATTGTGGGTGAGCTAAAAAATATACCACAACGAGCGTTGCTGAGCTCTATTGAGCTCCCTCACAACGCTGGGGATACGAGGAAGGAAAATGCTTAGCAGTCTCCTTGCTAAGCAACAAAATGACTGCGGAAGTAGGGGAGAAACCCATCACGACCAATTTGAATGCGGTAACATCCAAGGACCCGTTGACTTATAATTTGGAAAAACTCGAGAAAATGAACCACGAAGTTGCGTCCACCCTCAAGCCTCTAGATCATGTGAGAGAAGAAGTCCAACCACCAACATCCTCGCAATGATTGAAAGAAAAACAAAATGATGAAGAAAAGATCGCAACAGTGGCTGCAACGCAAAATGTTATGATCCCACCAAAAATGTGCGACCCAGGAATCTTCATGATACCATGTTCCATGGGAGGGGTTTACAGTGGCCAAGTACTATGTGATCTTGGGGCGAGTATAAACATCATGCCACTATCAATCTTCAAACGATTGAGTATTGGCACACTCATGCCCACGAAAGAGACTCTCCTACTTGCAGACAGATCTCGAACACATCCTAACGAAGAGTTGAAAAATGCCGCAATCTCAATTGATAAATTCATCTTGCCGGCAGACTTCCTCATTTTAGATTATAAAGCGGACGAAGATACGCCCATCATATTGGGACGACCATTCCTTTCGACCGGTCGCGCTCAAATTGATGTGTGCTAGGGGGAGATTGTAATGAACATTCATGGGAAAAAGCTCCGGATTAAGGCAGTCAAGATCCTAGAGGACAAAGAAAAGAGGGAAAAGCCACCGTGGACGTGAAAAGACCAACTTAGAATAAGCAGTGCCTGAGTTACTATATAATTCAACCTCATCAGGGACGCAACTCTTTTGAATATCCTTTTTCCTGTATCAATACTTCATGAACTTTCATCATCTTGTTATTATCTATTATCACAATCACTTTGTTGTTATTGTTTATATATCTACACCTTTCTTATACGATCGTGCTGAACGATTGCGGTAAAAAAATTTGTTTTGTTTAAAACTCATGTGACCCTCTCGATGTTTTTCTTGCAAACGATCGAGGCGAACGATTGCGGAGGCGCTACACGAAGAAGCAACTTATCTTATTCCATCACCGCAATCTAAAGAAGATAGATAGCAGCAAAGCAGGATGCGTCAACAAACAATGCGGGCGACAACGCAAATTTGGGGGTTGTATTCTTCCTCAACTTTAATCCAAATTTTGCACTATCGCATCGCATTTTAATTTTGAAAGTCTTATCATCACATCCTCTTTTATTACCGCAATCATTTGACATTGATAAATTTAGTAAGTCACCGCATGTTGTCTCTTTGCCAATTATGATTTCAATGATGAAATCATGCTTATATTTTTTTAATATATACTAGAGTCAACTTATTCTTAGAAAAGTCACCTCATGAAATATTTCTAGAAGTTAGTGTCTATTAGCTTTCTATCAAACTCTCTTTATGTAGCTTCCTAAGAACATCACATGACTTCTTTCAATCTTTTGGCAATGAGGACATTACCGCATTTTAAATTTGGGGGTGAGGTGTTTATTTTTCGACCTTGCTATTTTTAGCTTTATGAAAAAAAAATTGAGAATAACAACTCCACTGTCAACGCAATGGGGAAACTCATGTTGATAAAAGTTAAGTTGTGAATGGCACTTACCCATAATTGGATGTCCGCATGACACACGTAGGGGCAAGCCAAAACGAAGGCGAGGCACTTAGATCAGCGCAAGGTCAGAAAAAAAAAATAACAATGTCAAAAATATGCAAGGATAAAAAATCATTTAGGACCCCAATGAAAAAAGTTTTTTTTTAAAAAAATAAATCATGAGATGTCTCGGAATTTAGTAAAGTCCTTTTGAAGGTTAAACTTGTGGTCTTTAGATCTTAGAAATATTTTAAGAGGAAACTTGAATAAGAATTGAGGAAATTGTGGTGTATAGGATTTGAATGAAGTATTCTTGAGAAATCCAGGAAAAGAGATTTGCGGTCGACTTACTAAAGGAAATCTTTAGCTTATGCTTGAGAACAATCATTGTTTAAATTTGGGGGTGTGATAACGGGCAAAAATGCACGTTATTACAGTGCTAAGTTATTAAACAATGAAGGTTTGCGTTGATAAAATATGTTAGATTGCGTCCAAAAAGCATTAAGTTCATAGCATTGTGATCGCACACGTTTATCATATAGAAACAGTTGTTTTTTGTATTTTTATGCAGAATACGCATTGAAGCAAGGTGAAAAGCGTGATCATAAGAAATCAACGGACGAGCGCAGTATTACTGCAAGGCTTTGCGGTGATTTGTGATCGCAAACATCTGCTCAAGAAGGATTGCCGCATAGAGCCGGCACAACTTGGTGGGCGCATCTGGGTGAAAGGCATAATTAATCACGATGGGATAGAAAGCTGATGACGACCAAATCCGAATTAAGTTGACAAGCCGCTAATGATAACAAGTACAATCAGCTTTTCGGTGACAAATATTCAGCGCATCAGTCAGAGAATTAAAGTCATCCCATCTGTGTAATCATAAGAGAGAAGCTACCTTTCACCCCGAAGCTCTATAAATACCGAAGGCATCCTTCTGAAAAGGGGTTCGGTTAAGCTAGTTCAGCAAGTTTTTGTTCATAGTTTAGCCTTGTCCATAGTTTTCTTTTATTTTTAAGAAGGCGGAGCGAGAGAAGGGAAGAGACACTGGAAAATCGCTCAGGGCAACTCGGGAGAGAACCCAGAGGCATAGAAAGCAGAGAGCGAGCCGACTCTCGCGAGAGCGAGACTATCTTTTGAACAAGAGTAGAAAAGACAATGTAAAATCTTGGGAAGCAAGAGATCGCCACCAAGCTCTTTATTCTCTTCTTGCATTGTTATTCTGTATTTCAACTTTATATACAATGGAATTTCTTATTCTACATCTGTTCACTCTCTTAGCACGCATGAGTAGCTAAACTAATTAAATGGGTTGAGAAGAACTAAGCTAACATGACCTAGGATCTTCATCGCATGCGATTATCTTGTTTTATGCTGTGCTCAACACCCATTTAGAGCTACTCAAGAGAGTGTCTGAAGAAAGAACCTAAGACTTGAGAGAGCTAGGTTAGAATCTAGACTCGAGAGAGCAAGATTAGATCTACATAAACAAGAGATAGGGACTTAGAGATAAGCCCTGTTTACGAACCTACATCGCATGCACCCTAGAGATAGGTTATGATATTATGCGGTTGCCTTGTGTGTGTGTGTGTCATTTGTCATCGCATAAATAAGAAGAGAGGCTTATGTGTAGGTCCTATAGACTTATCGCATATATCGCATGCATTCTAGCATTAGAAACCGTATCATTCACGTCAAAAGATGGTTTACTATTGTATATGTGTTGCATGGTTGCATAACATGAACGCATCCAAGAAGCATTAGCCGAACCCTTCTCAACCCGTTCATCACATACTCATCGCATCTTCCATTTTATCAACTCTTTTCGAAACTCCGCCGCATTTGTTTATTTTTATTACAGCAAACACAAACCAAACAACAATTTGAGTTACCGGTTATTGCAAAGTCTTCCTGAAAATTACCACCGCATACCATTTTCCCAAGTTCTTGAGTTCGATCTTGGACTTACCAGGAAACTCAATGGGGTTTATACTTGGATTCCACTGAGAAAACTTGTTGCTCAACGCAATTCCATCACCGCATCTCATTCCATATTTTCACCTCATAAAATAACGCATCAGTTGTCATTCTCTTCCCTTCTCTTTTATTTTTAACATGGTATCAGAGCTAGGCTCATTTTGCAAGAGGCTTTACTCAAACCTATGGAGTAGATTAATCCAGACGAATCCAGCACAGACGATCAGACTCTTCCCTATATATCGTGGTTTTATCGTTGCTCATTGCAAGAATCAGAAGCGCCGATCAGACTCTTCCGCACTGAACCCAGACGAATTCTCGATGGACAGACAGATCTGGTCGTTTCAAGCCATAGGTCGCTGCTTTCTGCGCCGGCCTATCCTTCCGCGCTAGGTTCGTTCGATCTACAAGGAGTCGCGCCGAACATGACTGATTCTTCCGCACCAAGTGTGTTCGACCAACAATGAGTCGACGACTATCTCGAGCAGTCTAGCCGGCTGGGGTCTTCATATATGTCGGCGACCTTCTTCCAGCCGGCGACTTCCTTCCAGTCAACAGTGGCTACCCCATTTCCAGCCGCTTGTGGTTCGACTCATTACACAGATGATGTGAGACAACAGTTGGCTTATCTCCAACAACAGATTTTAGGTTTGGATACGATGTTTGGCGCAAATCCCCAACCGATTCAACTAGTTTATTTAGAGAATCCGGTAAATTCATTCCATGTTTTGCCAAATGTTTCTTATTTATGTGGCTTGACGGGGGAGATTCTGAAGCTAGTACCAGGTGGTCCACAAGAACGAATCTGGAAAGGAGAAGACTCGCTGTTACGCTCTGTTCTGGTGAATAGTATGGAACGTCAAATAGCCAGACCATTATTATATGTTGCAATCACCAAGGATATCTGGGAGGCTGTGCGAGATTTGTACTCAAAGAGACAGAATGACTCTCGATAATATACGCTTCACAAGCAGGTCCATGAATGCAAACAAGGATCCATGGATGTTACATCTTACTTCAACGAATTATCAATGCTGTGGCAAGAGATGAACCTGTGTCGAGAGATTGTCTAGAATTGTGCACAAGACGGGGCTCAATACTTGAAAATTGAAGAGGTAGACCATGTGTATGTTCTCTTAGATGGATTAAATCTTAAATTTGATGGTGTCCGTCGTCGAATATTGGGCCAGCACCCTACTTCTTCATTCAGAGAAGTCTGCTTCGAAATACGGCGGGAAGAGGATCGATCATGGGCCATGAATAATCCCATTTCTACAACTGATACATCTGCCTTCATTGCAAAGTTGTCCAGTGCTAATGGCGATAAAAAACCCCCCATCTGTGTGTGAATATTGTAAGAAGCCCTGGTACACAAAGGACCAGTGTTCGAAATTGCACGGGAAACCTCCAAATAGCAGGCGACGACAGTCTCATGACAAATCTAATACTGGTCGTGCCCTAGTAAGTGACTCAGCAGATGAACATACTTAGAAGCAGCCTTCCGTTGATAGTAAGAACAACTTGAGTATGGTTGTGGTGAGTGCTATTGCACAATCAGGTAATTTCCCTTCATTTCGCCTTATTAGTATAAATGGTAAAAAACCACACACTGTGGACTCAGGGGCCACAAATCATCTTACAAGTTCTTCAGAACTATTTATGTTGGATAACCTAAGTGTTGGAAATGAGCGTATTCGCATTGCTCACGGGTCTTTTGCCCCTGTTGCAGGGAAAGGCCATATCTTCCCGTTTAACGATTTAATTCCGCGTGATACTTTACATGTGCCTAAAATCTCTTATAACCTGTTGTCTGTCAATAAAATTACAAGGGATTTAAAGTGTAAGGCAATTTTCTCACCTCATTTCATTTTGGATCTGAAATCAGGGATGATGATTGGCACTGCCCGGCATGATAGGGGACTTTACTTCCTTTATGAATAAGCTTCCTCTAGAGATGATCATCAAACTAGGTTTATGTCGTTGAATTTTTCTGTTTCTGAAAATGATTTTATGTTGTGGCATTTCCGTTTAGGACATCCAAATTTTCAATATATGAAGTATTTGTTTCCGCATTTATTTCGCAATGTTAATACTTCCTCTTTAAATTGTGATGTGTGTATTCGTGCCAAGCAAAGTCGTGTTTCTTTCCAGTCTCAGCCTTACAAACCCTCGAGTCCTTTTACGCTTTTTCATAATGATGTATGGGGTCCCTCACCGGTTACCACTTCCACTGGTAAAAAGTGGTTTGTCACATTTATAGACGATCACACTCGCCTTATCTGGGTCTTCCTCCTCACTAAAAAATCTGAGGTGTCATCTATTTTCCAACAATTTTATACAACTGTCGAGACTCATTTCAAAACAAAGATTGGAATTTTACGAAGTGATAATGGGTGAGAATTCTTCAATGCCTCCTTCAGGGATTTTTTTGTCTCTAAGGGTATTGTCCACCAGATCTTGTGTGCTTACACTCCGCAACAAAATGGAGTAGCTAAGCAGAAAAATCGTCATCTGGTAAAAGTAGCCCGGTATCTTATGTTATCTGCCAATCTTCCATGATACCTATAGGGGGATGTGGTTCTTACTACTGCCCATCTAATTAATCGGATTCCCTCTCGTATTCTTAATCTTCATACTCATTTAGAACTGTTTAAAGAGTCCTTCCCAACCATTCGATTAATCTCCGATGTTCCTTTTCGGGTTTTTGGTTGTGTTTCCTTTGTTCACTCCCATGGTCTAAACCGCACAAAATTTACTCCTCGTGCTCAGAAGTATGTCTTTGTTGGATATCCACTTCATCAACGTGGATATAAGTTCTATCACCCATCATCTCGTAAATACTATGTCTCCATGGATGTCACCTTCCTCGAGGATCAGCCGTTCTTTCCTGTTAGTCATCATCAGGGGGAGAACATGAATAAAGAGACTAACTGGTCATCTTATGCTATTCCCTTAGAGTCAGCTCCCATTCATATCTCGTTTAAACCTAGTTCTGAGCATGACGATCTGGTCCTTCCTACTAACCAAGTTCCTTGAAAAACTTACTATAGGAAGAATCTCAAGAAGGAAGCAGTGTCACCTGTCGAACCAGAACAGCTGGCTCCAGTGCATGAGTCAGACCTGCCATCAGATCCAGGTACATACATTCCTGAAATGAATGATGTTGATGTGCGTATGGAGACTGATGAATGCAGGCAAGATAAGGGAGAAAGAAGTAGTAATACTAAAAGAATGGCAGAAGGGGAGTCAACAGAGAATAAAATGATTCTTGCTAATAATGATGTGGAGGATACTACTGAAATCTCTGATACACAGATAGTCTATCATGGTGAGGAGCCTGGAAAGTTGAAGGAACGTGATGCATCGCTTGATCTTCCTATAGCTCTGAGGAAAGGCACTCGTTCATGTACTAAATACCCTATGCATAGTTACATGACGTATAATAATCTAGAAACTGAGTTCAAAGCATTCACTACCAGTTTGGACACTGAGATGGTTCCAAATGACATAAGTGTTGCAATGAAAATACCAAAATGGTGGTTTACTGTTATAGAAGAAATGAGAGCTCTTGAGAAGAATGAAACTTGGGAACAGGTGGCTTTGCCTGAAGAGCACAAGACAGTTGGATGCAAATGGGTGTTTACTATAAAATAAAAATCAGATGGGACGATTGACTGATACAAAGCTAGGCTCGTTGCAAGAGACTTTACTCAGACCTATGGAGTAGATTACTCTGTAACTTTTTCTCCTGTGGCCAAACTTAACACTATCCGATTGCTCTTGTCAACTGCTATAAATAAGGATTGGTCTCTACACCAACTTCATGTTAAAAATTCTTTTTTGAATGGGGAACTTGAAGAGGAAGTCTATATAAGTCCTCCTTCTGAGTTCGAGAGTTAGTTCAAAAACAAGGTGTGTAGATTGAGAAAGTCGTTATACAGATTGAAACAGTCTCCAAGGGTCTAGTTTGACAGATTCACAACTTTTGTGAAAGCACAGGGGTATGTTCAGGGGCATTCTGATCACACTCTTTTTATAAAAAGATCGACATCAGGGAAAATAGTTGTTCTTATGACGCAGAGATCATGAGGCTCAAAACAAAGATGGCCGAAGAATTTAAAATTAAAGACCTCGGTAAGCTAAGATACTTTTTAGGAATGGAAGTAGCTCGATCAAAAGAAGGTATATCAGTCTCTTAACGAAAATACACTCTGGACTTACTAAAGGAAACATACATGACTAGGTGTAAACCTGTTGACATACCAGTAGAGTACAATGCGAAGCTCAGTGATAAGAATGATAGAATTCCTGTTAATAAAGAAAGGTATCAGCGGTTAGTCGGGAAGTTGATCTACTTGTCTCATACAAGACCAGATATTTTGTATGCAGTAGGTATTGTTAGTCAGTTTATGCAAGCTCCCTATGAGGATCATATGACAACAGTTGAACATATCCTCCGATACCTGAAAGGAACTCCTGGCAAGGGTTTGATGTTCAGAAAGACCGATAAATGATCTGTCGAAGCCTACATTGATTCTGATTGGGCAGGTTCTGTTGTTGACAGAAAATCGACATCTGGGTACTGTATGTTTGTCTGGGATAATCTAGTCACCTAGAGATGTAAGAAACAAGGAGTTGTTGCTAGAAGTAGTGCTGAGACTGAGTATAGGGCCATGAGTCTGGGGATTTGTGAAGAAATTTGATTGAAGAAAGTGTTATCTGATCTCCAGCAAGATAATGAGCTTCCGATGAAATTATTTTGTGACAACAAAGATGCCATCAGTATTGCAAATAACCTGGTTCAACATGACAGAACTAAACACGTAGAGATTGACAGACGTTTCATTAAGGAGAGATTGGACAGTGGGAACATATGCAACCCTTATATTCCATCAAATCAACAAGTTGCAGATATATTTACAAAGGGATTATTGTAAATATATCTATGCTCCAACTTGATTATTGTGTAAGTTGGGCCTTGTCGATATCTATGCTCCAACTTGAGGGGGAGTGTTGAAAATAGGGTTTTTAACCTAGGGGCATTTATGTAATTATGTAGACCCCTAGGGTTTCCTACTGTCTATTTATACAGTGTGTTCCTATGTATTTAGTGTATCAAATTAAAATAATAAGAAAAGTCTCTATATCGTGGTTTTTCTCCTTGTACTAAGGTTTCCATATAATTGTACTAAGGTTTCCATATAACTGTGTTGTCATTCTCTTCCCTTCTCTTTTATTTTTAACACAACAAAATCTTGCTTCTTGTCAAATGAGGAAAAAATTTCAATATTAAAATCAGAAACAGCATTACCAAATGCAAAAGAATCCTTTTAGAAGAGTATAACAATTTCCCTAATGTTGATTTCGACAAGATACATGAAATAGAGTTTGAGCTTGATAGTCTCCTCGAAATGGAAGAAATTTATTGGAAACAAAGGTTTAGAGAGGATTGGCTTCAATGGGGAGACTAAAATACAAGATGGTTCTATAACAAAGCCATCATGAGGAAATTAAAAAATAAAATTAAAGGAATTATAGTAAACAATGGAAAATGGACAGGAAATTAGAATGCTATAGAAGATACCTTTGTTTCTTATTTCCAATCCCTATTCTCTACATCTTTCCCAAAGGAAGAAAATATTTCTAAAGTTATTAAGAATATTAAACCAAAGGTGGATAATGAAATGAACAACACTCTTTGAGCCCCGTTCACTCGGAAAGACATTTAAGATGCGATTTCACAAATGTCTCCTTCTAACGCACCCGACCCCGATGGTTTGCTCACCATTTTCTTCTGACATTATTGGGATATTGTTGGCCAAAATACAATTAGAGATTGCCTTAACAACCTAAACAACAAAACTAGTTCACTAGAGTGAAATAAAACCAACTTTGTTCTAATTCCTAAAATAAAAAACCCAACAACAGTTGGTGACTACACACCGATAAGTCTATGCAATGTAAAATATAAAATAATGACTAAAGCCATTTCAAATAGAATCAATATTATACTTGATAAGGTAATCTTAAAAAAAGTAGTCAACGTTCAACGTTCATCCCGGAGCAGTTGAAAATCGATATTGTACACCATCTTTTATGTCGTTTTTTTATCAAATTTTTCAATAATTATCCTATATTTTTTAATTCATCATTTTTAAAAAATGTCCAATCCATCTTTAATATCAATCAAAGAGTTAAAATCGATATTAAATATCTCGTTTTGTGTCAAAAAATTTGCGTCATTGTATTTTTATATATATATAAATTTATTTACTATAATGCGGAATTTTTTTAAAAAATAATGTTATTTTAATATTTATTGACAAAAATAGGGTTGATTTGAAAGTATTGACAAAAATAGAGTTGTGAAATTACGGACGAGGTTCATATTTTTGAGTGAGCACATAAATGGTTTAACCCGTCCACGATTTAAGGCCAGCCACAAATTAGAGCTAAATCTTTTTTTTTTTTCACATTTTATCCAAACTTTTCACATTTTCCCCTAACTTCTATCTTCTTATTTTATTTTTTTAGTGTTTTTTTTGTATTTTCGGAGAATTTTTTTTACTGTGAAATTCAAATTTTTAAAGGTCTACAAATAAAATAAAAATTGAATCAAATTTTTAGTCACGAATTAATTCTAAATTTTTTTTCCACATTTTAGTTTTTTTTTTTTACATTTTCGAAAAATCTTTTACTGTGAAATTCAAATTTTAAAAGGCCTTACAGTAAAATAAAAATTGAATCAAATTTTTAGTCACGAATTAAAACTAAGTCTATTTTTTTTCACATTTTCTCTCAACTTCCGTCTTCGTCTTTTATTTTTTAGTGTTTTTTCATTGTGAAATTCAAATTCTTACGGTAAAATAAAAATTGAACCAAATTTGTAGTCACGAATTAAGGTTAAATCTATTTTTTTTTCACATTTTCCCCAACTTCTGTCTTCTTTTATTTTTAGTGTCTTTTTATATTTTTGGAGAATTTTTTACTATAAAATTCAAATTTTTAAAGGGCTATGGTAAAATAAAAATTGAATCAAATTTTTAGCAAGACTAAATCTATTTTTTTCACATAAATTTATTTTACCGGAGATTTTTTTCACTGTTTTAACGTGAAATTCAAATAAATTTGTTCCCCTTTGTATCCACTTAAATAAAAAAAGCAATAAAAAATAATAAAAGTAATAAACAATAATAAAAATATGAAACTCGTGGACCCCGTCCACGAGTTTGTTAGCTGACATAAAAATCGTGGACTGGGTACACGATTTTGCTACCTTATTTTTGTCAATATTTTTACCTCCATCTTACCGGTGTAATTTCTTTCCTATATACCCTATTTACCATATTTTTGTTATTACTTTAAAAAAATACACTATTCTTGAACTTATCTCTATAATGGTGTCTGTTATAATGTAGGCATATTTATTGTTCTACGTCAAGCCAAAAATATTTCTCTTCCACCTATAAATACACAGAACTCAAACCTAAAATATAATATAGACAACAATAACTGTACCACCAAAGTTACCCAAAATACAATAACATGCTTCCATATAATTCTATGAAAATGTCAAAGAGGAAGGAAGCCAATGAGAGACAATAAGCCACTTAGAGAAGTTCTCAAACTCAGTGTAATCAATATTTGAAATCATTGTCTGGTGTCATGCTTTGCCTGCTGTCTTTACTACTGCAGTCTCCTGAAGAAAAAATGCCCACATGGGTCAATAGAGTTCACAATATCATACCAAGGAAGAGTATAAACTAAGTAGCCAAACAAATTAGCAATCCGTTCAAATAAAAGAATGAACCACCAATTCACAAATGCTTCATCAATGTCTATAGGAAACAAAAACATATGTATCAATCAAAGAAGAGGGTGTTTGCTAAAAGCAATTAGAAGAGTGGAAACTAAAACCGTCGACAACATCCAATATTGGATATCTAAGTAGATATCTAAGTAGTGCACAAGCAAAAATTTAGTATGCTATAATCTATTTCTTTACCAAATGTCACAGGTAAACACAAATATAACACCAAAAATTGATTAAAAAAGGGAGAAAAGAAGATCAAAAGTAAGCGTTCAACTTTATATCCATTAGGTTTCATAATATCTAGTATTGATGAACCCTTCTCAAAATTAGATTGGATAGAATGATGAAAATAGTGCAAGCTAGCATAGTATTTAAATGGCCAATCAAAAAAGTTAAACCAATAAGGAAAAAACCTGTTTCACATCTTTTCTTCCAATACTAACACTAGCTTCAACAATGAATGGATGTCCCAAAAAAACATGAGCACTGCCAACATTTAACATAAAATTGACATACTTGAAAGCTAATATGAATAACCAAGGCAAAAACTCAAGACCTCTAGTTTATTTAGAAGGAATATATACAACCTGCTTGAATAAGTAGCAACCATGTCAGGATGCAGTTCCTTTAATAATTCCAATTTGAAGATTGTACTCCCCAGCAGGACTAAGACACTGCGAAAATCTGTAGACAAATAATTTATACAAACTTAAATCAAGCCAAACATAAATCAAGCTGTAGGACCCTAGTCATGGAAATAGTAAGATTATTAGTAAAAATTAGGATGAGTATTAGAAGGGGCATATTAGTAATATGATAGTAAGTTGGTTAGGGCTTTTGGTTATAAATAAAGGGAATGGGTTGAGAGGATGGGGAGAGAAGTATTTTGTAAGAAATTTCCTTTGGGAAATTTAGGGAGAGACTAGCTTTCTCGAAAGGCTAGGGTTATCTTGTTACTTTTACTTATGAATTTATACCATATTTCAATACACTTTTTTATATATTTATAATTCAACTGTTCTTGAGTTTCTTTTGTATTCTTGAGTATTGCTCTTATCAGGAAGGATCCTAACACAAGCCTTCCAACTCCATACATAAATCAAGTCTATCAACTCCGTACATTAACTCTAGGCTCAAACCAAACAATAAATCAAGCCTACTAATTCCATTGACTCTAATATAATCAAGCCCACAAAACACATGGGTTTTTTCTTCCAAACTACAAATTTGACAATTCTACCAACTCCATACACCAAAACCTTTAAAAACCCACCAAACTACATATTATCCTATACAGATCATGGTATCATAATCCGAACATAGACTACATTAACTTAAGTCTAATGTATTATCTTCAAGCTACAAAATTCTAGATTTCCCAAATCCCAAATCCCAAATCCCAGTTCCACATGCCCTCCATTGATATGCATTTCTAGCAGTTCAAAATTAAAGCCTAAATCTAAATAAACACTTGAACAGAAGAACCCTTTTATTTTCATGCCACCCCCATAAATTACCCCCAACTCCTACAATTTGGGATATAGAGTATGAGTGTAACGAATGGAATTACTAGAAATGAAATTAGGAATTTTCCAGCAGCAACATCCTTGGTGGAAGTGGAAGCCATGAGAGTAACTGAATTCAATGAAGAGAACAAAATTTGAGAAAGGTTAAAGTAGCAGAATCAGGAAAACTATGATTTCGAAATTGAGTACTAGAAATGGAGCAGAAGGAAAGAATGAAAGCCAAAAAAGAAAGAAATGATGGGGAGAAATCAAAGAAACTTTGTAATGGAAGTTTCAAACACGACCTGTGGTGGAGATTCGAAGATTGAAGATGAAGCAGAAGGCCAATGGGTGGGAGGAGACTCAAATCAAAGAAAAATAGAGGAAGGTCAGAACTTTGTAAATATGAAGATAATATAAATCACTTTCACTTCTTCATCTATCAAAATGTAGTTCAGGTAATATTTAGGTGCATCTCATTTTTGTGCATTCCTTTCCACCATTCACATCAAAAGATATTAAAATATTCTTTAAAAAGGGTAAAATTTCTCACATGACAAGTTATGATTGAATAATTTAGTAGGATGTGTAAAGATATATGCTACTAGAGATGCTCTAAATATTTTTCTATGGTTCAGATGTCCAGAAACTAATGAAATGTTAAGGACACAAACGCGATACGAAAATTAAACTCGGTATCTGAACTTCATTAGCAAAGTCATAATAAATAGCTTAGTTGCAACCACAACAAGCCAATCTAAACCAAATCGTGTAATATTAAGAAGCCATGTTTCATTTACTTGCAAGAAAAAGACTGAAAGGAAAAGGAACAGAGCCCTTGAGAGTGTGTGATATATAAAACTCACCTACACATATGAAATGAATGGCATCCATTTGGGAATAGCTTCACGATTTGAGTAGCATTTATAACCGAGGCAGGTATGAAAACTTCCATCTTAGCCCTACATTCATCAAATTTCCTAATTATACCAACAAACCTATAAAATTCTAAGAAATTTATAATCTATCCTCCTGGAAGAACTGTGCAACCACCGAACCAATCAAGGGGAGAATTGGGAACTTTTAGAAGGGACAACGAAATTGAAATCCAAACAAGCCATAGAAGATAGAGAATCAATAAATGGGAATAAATCTGGGAATTGAGAAAGAAATGGTGTATTTAAGTGCAATTCTGCTATTCCATGGGAGGGGTGATGAGTTTTATAACGACCCGGCCTTTTGAGTACTGATAAGGGTTGTTACTCATAATTATACATTTACATTCAAAACATTTTGACCATTGAAGAAAATATTAAAATAGTAAAGACAGTTTTCTAAAATAAATAACAAATAAGTAAAACTTTTGTTCGGAGCCCTTAAAATAATGAAGAAAAAATAACTTAAACAGATAAAATTTTGACCAACATCGAGTTTCAAATCAAAATTTTTAAATAGCTTGAAAAAGTAAACTGAGCGGAAGCGATTTACATGTCCCATATGGCACGATCACAGGTCCCTCTCGTCACCCGTCGGTCTGTTTCTATCCTTACCTGAAAAACATAAATTAAGAAAGGTTGAGTATAAAATATTCAGTAAGTGATCCCATTACTGGGGTCAGGCTATGCATCCACGAGCAAAGAATGATGGATCTGTGGCTTAAACAACCACATCGATCTTAGATGATGAAAAGAAACCAAAGGACGTATTGTCTTACCTTGACTTAGTGGCTTAATGGCACACCATCAAATATGGAAAAATAACATGAACGTGAATAATTCACACATGTCTAGTGGCATGTAGGCACATGTCAAACATGGAAAAATAACATGAATGTGAACCTGTCGACTCACGCATGTCTAGCGGCTCGTAGACACACCATCATACATGAAAAAATAACATGAACAATGAACCTGTCGATTCACGCATATCTAGCGACCCGTAGGCACACCGTCAAATATGGAAAAAAATAACATGAACGTGAGCCTATCAATTCACGCATGTCTAGTGGCTCGTAAGCACACCGTCAAACATGGAAAAATAACATGAACATGAACCTGTCAATTCACGCATGTCTAGCGGCCCGTAGGCACACCGTCAAACATGAAACTAGACCCGTCGATCCTTTGAAATAAAACATGCGTCAAGGCGAGACAGTAAACTGCCCTATTGGTCTAATCATACATTATATACATAATTTCAGTACTGTTTAGAATTTCAAATATGCTCATAATACACAGGCATGCAACAAGTATACACAACGACATAATCATGCTTCTAGAGTCCATTAATTAACTTTATAAATCTAATCTAGACCGCCTGGCACAAAGACAGTAGTAATAGTACCACTTATCTCAACTTGGTCACAAAAATCCATGCAAATAATTCCTTAAAACCTTTGGAAACCTTGAATCAACCCAAAGTTGTGGCTTGATCCAAGACAAATTCCAAAACTTGATTCAATTAGCCAATCTGATTAAGAATTAAATCCAAAATCAATAAGTTAATTTTTCCACTATTACTCTCAATTCAAAAGAATAACCAACCAACAACAACTTACCCAAAACTTACCGATCTTTATCAACTTTCTGCAAAATGAAAAATGATCTCTAGCTTGGTGGTCAATGCTTCAAAACTTCCAAATCTTGAATCTAAATTTCATACCAAAGAGAGGTTATAAGAAAAATAAGTCTTACCCAAGGTTTTTCTCAAGATTTCGGCAAAGATCCGGCAATGGCGATGGATGGCGCGTCGGCTCGTGACTACCATAGATAGGCAACAGGTATTGCTGTCGGTCGGCATATTTTTTTAGGCTAGCGGCTAGTAGTGAGGGTCTTGCACGAGGAGGGTTTGCGAGAGTGAGAGAGAAGAGAAATTTCTAGTTTTACAGATTTTATTCTCAGCGATTACAAACAAATCAAAGCTTTAAACAACGATAACCATTCAAAATGAAACTCTAGACTGACCAAATTTGAGCACAATCCAACTGTTCAAACTTCCGTAATCGATAATTTTGTGGAAGCTGTTGCTAAAAAAACCGAATTCTTTCTCCCCAATTTTTGGCCTCTTTTCACTAGCATTTAATTTCGAAAAAATCTCAATTCTTTTATTTTATTTTTTTTCAAATTTTGAAAAGATAAATAAAATATTTTATCACTGTGTCTCCAAAATCTCTAAAAATTCTATTAAATTAATAAATAAATTAATTTTTCAAATTATCTTAATTTAGACTTCAAAAACTAAAATTAAATGGCAGAAGATCCAATACAAATTAAATCCTTCCAAATATTTAAATCAATTCAAAACTATTGGAATTAATTATCTCCTTAATTTTTTTTTAAAGTTGGCCTTAAAATCCAAAATCAAAGGGAATCAAAATTTAATATTTTCAAGATAATTAATTCGAATATCTAACAATTAAATTTAATTTAACCAATGAAAGACTTTCAATTATTTCAATTTAATCCCAACTTCCCAAATGAGAGGTTACATTTCCTGAAATTCAGATGTTACATATTTAAGTTGAGAAAATGGGGTTTCTGTTACACTTTGAAGAACCGCATGGGATTTTGAAAATGGATCTAGCTAATGGATGATGCCAACGAGCAACAGATGAAAGAGGAGATTTTTTAAAAGGGAAAAGAATTCATGGGTATGTACTATGACGGTTTTAAATCGACATTGTAGTCCTATATTTAATGTCGGTTTAAAGTCGACATTTAAAATCTGTTTTTTTTTAAAAAAAAAATAAATACCTCCAATTTTAATTCCAACAGACATTAAAGGCCAAATTTCTTCTAATGAAAATTAATTTTTATGAGTTTAAGATACCAAGTAGGCAATGGTAAATCAATAAGGACATTCAAAGATTCTTGGTTACCAAGATGTTACTCTTTCAACAATAAACATAGTTTATGATGACTTTCTTGTTTCTGACTTCCTAGATGAAAAGGGTCAATGACAAGAGGAAAAACTAAAGTAGATCTGCCAGTAGAGGATGTTGAAATTATTAGAAGAATCCCAACCAACAAATATTTACAAGACAAATGGACCTGACATTTTGAAAAAAGAGGTAATTACATAGTTCGGAGTGGATATAAAGCTTTCATGATTGCTAAAATTAAATAAATGGACCTATGGAGAAATATTTAGAATCTTACAGTAACAAGGAAGATAAAGTTTTTTTTTGTTGGAGAGTCATTCATGACATAATTCCAACAAATCTAAATCTTCACCGAAGGGAGATTAACATTTCACCTATCTATCCTGGATGTAACATGAATACTGAATCGATCGACCATATCTTAATATCTTGCACAAGAGTAAAGCCCAATTGGAATCTAATTTTTCCTTCTTCGATTATCATTAATGACTACATCAATAGCTTTAAAGACAGATGGTTTGCTCTCAACTTAAATTATAGCAAAAAGGACCTAAATCTAGTTACAATTACATGCTAGGCTTTATGGAATGACAGGAATAGTATGAAATTACAACAACCAATTCTTAATCATATCACCAAAGGAGAATGGATCCATAAATACTATAAAAAATTCTTGAATTCATTTACTAAGAATATAAAATTTATCATGTTGAACTCACAAAATCAATTGGGGAAATCTTCAAGATGAAATCCTCCTCCAAATGGCTTTCTCAAATTGAATGTAGACGTAGTGTGGAAATCGGATCACCCTTCAACTAGAATTGAAGTTATTATTAGAGTCTCTATTGGAAATATTGTTTGTACAACATCCTCTTCGATCAATTTGAATTTTGAGCGACCCTTAGTAGAAATTCTAGCCATTCGTGGAGGGATTAAATTAGTAATTTTCCATTCATACTCAAAACTAACTGTAGAATCAGATTGTTTACAAGTTATCTCTCTGATCACTGATAAAAATATATAGTTGAGCTCAACAGACTGTTGGATTGAGGAGATCAACCATCTTGCAAAAGCTTTTGAGTCAATTTCTTTCAAATTTTGTCATCGTACATGCAATGAAGTTGCAAATAGAATAGCCAAGAATGCTAATATGTGTGAATTGAATGATGAGTGGCTTAATAATGTCCAGTGTGGATTGTAAAACAAGTCTAAAAGGACACTTGTTTAAATTTAGCCCCCAGTGACTTTTTAATAATATAAATTTTATTTAGAATAAAAGAGAAAATTTTCATAAAACAAAAATATCAAATAAAATATTTTGGCAGCCTTAAAAAAATTTGGGGGGAAAAAACACATTTTTAGTCCCAATAATTTGGGTCATTTGACCCTAAATTTAAATATGTTAGGCATATAGTTTTTGAATTTTTTTAGTTTGGTTTCAATTTTGTCTCCAAGTTTCTATGTTACAATTTTATTTGGTCAATATATTTCAATATTTCAATATATTTTATTTGGTCAATATATTTCAATATAAGTGATTAAGTTTTACTAATTTTCATTACTATTAAAATTAAATTTTAAATGTTACTTCATAATTATTATTAATTAATTAATAGACATTAACATC
>NW_028325451.1:0-9536 GCF_027475165.1 Benincasa hispida
AACATTGATGAACCTTGTGTTTACAAGAAAATAGTCAACAGTTTAGTAGCTTTCTTAGTATTGTATGTAGACGATATACTACTCATTGGGAATGATGTAGGTCTACTGACTGCAGTTAAGAACTGGCTAGCGACCCAATTTCAAATGAAAGATTTGGGTGAGGCTTAGTTTATTCTAGGTATATAGATCTTTCGGGATCGTAAGAATAATGTGCTAGCACTGTCTTAGGCATCGTATATTGACAAAATCTTGCTCAAGTACTCGATGCAAAACTCCAAAAAAGGGCATACTACCATTCAGGCATGGAGTCACTTTGTCTAAGGACATGTGTCCTAAGATGCCTCAAGATGTTGAGGACATGAGACAGGTCCCATATGCATCTGCCTTTGGTAGTTTAATGTATGCGATGCTCTGCACTAGGCTAGACATCTGCTATGTTGTGGGAATAGTTAGTAGGTATCAATCTACCGAGGCTAGGGTCACTGGACCACAGTTAAGAACATCCTCAAGTATCTTCGGAGAATAAGGGACTACATGCTTGTGTATGGGTCTAGGGATTTGATCCTTACTGGATACACGGATTCTAACTTTCAGATTGATAAGGACTCTTAGAAGTCCACTTTAGGGTTAGTATTTACTCTTAACGGAGGAGCTGTAGTGTGGCAGAGCACTAAGCAGGGGTGCATCGTCGACTCTACGATGGAGGTCGAGTACGTAGCGGCTTGTGAAGTTGCTAAAGAGGCTGTCTGGTTCAGACAGTTCTCGACAGAGCTGGAAGTTGTTCTAGATATGTCTAGGCCCATCACCCTCTATTGTGACAATAATTGCGCTGTGGCGAACTTCAAGGAGCCCATGAGTCACAAGCGTGACAAACACATAGAGCAGAAGTATCATCTGATCCGCGAGATAGTGTATCAAGGAGACGAGATCGTCACGAAGATCACCTAGGAGCAAAACGTTGCTAAACCGTTTATGAAGACTCTCACAGCTACAATGTTTGAGGGTTACCTTCAGAGTATGGGTCTACGGGACCGCTCGCGGTTGGGCTAGGGCAAGTGGGAAATTTTGCTGCACTGGGTTTTTATGCCCTAGTTTATTGTTTTGTACTGTTTGTTTGTACTCCCCACTACGCTTTAGGATAAGTGGGAGATTGTTGGGGTTTGTGCCTTAAAGTCTCGTGTCCTATAGTTTGTAAACAACTTGGTAAGAACACTTGTGATAATAATATATGATATTTACTTTACTTCTTGACTTTGCACATTTAGATGTTTTGTATTTTACCACGAACCAATAAACTTAATATCCCTGGTTGTCTTTATGTAACTTTAGCATGTATGTAGTGACATACAAGTGGATCATGTCTTAAGTGACAACCAAAATAGTCCATAGTATATGGATATAGGAGGGAAACCTTATCCTAGTAACACTACGAACGCGGCCCGCTTTGTGGAATTGTTACAAGTGTTGTGACTTGTCACAGATGGTATGATCCTGATCATTCGTGTAGTGGACATGCGAACGGGGGCATCCTATACAAAGAGTTTGTATAAGACTTGACCTCGAAGTGTTAACGTCTTGTCATATAACTCCGTTCATGGCTGAGATTTCACTTCACTAGGATGATCATAGGTAACATGACCCCAATCCTAAGTAAGCTGGGAACTCATGCCATTGAGGGCGGTCCTTTGATTTGCATGGGTGCGGTGGCCAGAGCGCCGACTCAAACCTACCACTTTGGGGATTCGTCTGATTTGGGAGTTGGGAACGCAGCTTCAAAAGATGGAGTTCACTCCTTCCCCAAAGTAGGGGTAAATAGATATATTGCTCTCTTAAGGGCTGATCCTGGGGCTTGAATGATGTGGCGTCACACACCTTCTCATGGCCCGAGAGGTGTTCACACATAGTAGAATTATGTTGTATTGTTCATTAGAGAGTTCAGTGGTACTTAAAGAGGAAGATGTAATTACGGGGTGAAACGATAAATTGGCCTGTTGTAATTAGGATAAAGGGTCATTGTACCGATGATTGGTTATATCCAATGGACATAGAAATATATCTATGGCAAGAAGAGTTCAGCTGTCGGTCTTTAATGGAATGCATAGCAGTTAAATGATAGTGGATATCGTGACTAAAGAGTTTAGTAAGCTATTCACATACCATTGGAGCTTTGAGCTTAGGTCCATAAGGTCCCCTTGGTAGCTTGGATACAAGTTGAGAGTCAGCTTTTGGGTCAGTTTGAAATTGATAAGAGGGAGTTCAATTATATATGGTATAATTGAACTAATTAATTATATATGGTATAATTGAACTAGTTAATTATATATGATATAATTAACTTTATGTATGAGATACATTAATTTGGAGGAAATTAGATATAAATATGATTTATATCTAGTGGAGGAAAAATACTATAATTAATATATGATATTAATTTATATGTTATAAATATGATGTGATCACATTCATTGAACGGTTAAAAGGAAAATGGGACGGCGTCTCTTCTGCTTTAATAACAGATGAGTGAGTTGAAAGATCACTTTGAGACGCATAAATAGCTCACGATGTGTTAACATGAGATACACAGACATTTTGTTAAAAACTGTGTCATCGCTTAGAAAATCAGTGCCTACACAATCGCTTACTTATACGATATTGTTAAGCGATCGCTTAACGATTACACCCGCGCACGATATTTACTAAACGATCGTTTACCTTTTCCTAAGCGATATTTACTAAATGATCGTATAGGTGATCACTATTTTTCTACACGATCATTTAGACGATCGCTTACTTTTTCTTACACGATCATTTAGACGATCACTTACCTTTCTTATACGATCGCGTGCCTTTTTCCTACATGATCGTATATTTCACCTAAACGATCAAGCATTTTTTCTATACAATAGACGAGCTCATCTCCCACTTGCTTGGTCGTTGTATATGATCTCTCTTCCTCTTTCCCTCTACCAAATTCGAACAAAGCCAACCCTTTGGATTCTCACTCCAAAAATACTGAGGGCTCTAAGTGGTGGTGTCATCTCTGTTTCCTTCTGTTCGTGTGGAGACTATTTGAGGTAGACGATTGGGTTTTAGATTTGCTGTGATCTCTCGATCTCTTTAGCATTATGAATGCATTTTAGTATGTTTGAATGTATATGTGGTAATTCTGTCACAATGAATTGGAAAGATCCGCTTCCGCTCGTAAGTACTCTTGAATAAGAGTTCCTTCAGGTATGTCATGAAACCCTCTTCTTAGTTTATATGAGCATGCTTAATTAAAAGCAAAAATTAATGAATCAAAATGCTTAATGATCCGTTTTACTTCTGCTGTATGTTTTCCTACTCTAACAATTGATACCAGAGAATCATCTAAGTATTCAACTTGATTTAATTTTGGTTTGGTGGGTGTTTTTTCACAAGTTATATAAAAATGGTGCACTCATATGGTTTTATGAGATTTTACATTTACATTCTCTTTGATTCCTTTGTTAAATTTGTAATTGGCTCTTGATTGATGAGCTTATATGTATGCTCAAGAGTCTATAATTTATTTGGAGTCATTTGAGTTGAAATTAAGTTGTAATTGAAGAAAGAAGTGAAGAAACCCGAGTCGCAGAAATCTGTTGCAACACTGCTCATATTGCTGAGTGAGAGCAAGCGAGAATTCAATCGAGCAGCGAGTTTCAATCAGTCGAACGTCGAGCAACGAGTTTGAATGAATCGATTAGCGAGCATCGAGTTTCTCAACCAGATTGATGAGCAAGGCCAAGCGAGTTTGGCCAGTTCGTTCGGTTTTCTTTAGTTCCTGTCCGGTTCGACCTCAAATGGTCTTTGGCTGGTCCAGTTCAGGAAATTTTGGTCCGGTTCAAGTTGTTCGGGTCCGGTTTGGGGCAGTTCGAGTGATCCAAAAGAATTTTGGAGCCAATTTTTGCTGAATTTTGTAATAATTAGGCTTTTGTTTACTTGAAAATGCCACAATTAAAACCATATCAGTATGTGTTTAATTATTTATACATGTGATGTATGTCATAATTAAATAAATCTTGTATGTGCATAAAGTATGTCATTTAGATTTAAAATCTCACCAGAGGAAGCATGTTACATGCATTGAAAGTATGTTATAAAATGTTATAATATATAGTATGCATGTTTAGGGTTTCTTTTATTTAATATAAATTTTATATTAAATATTGAATGCCTTTGATGTATGTTGTGGATGTTTAGCATGTCTAAAATTTTGTAAGTTGTTATAAAATTGGGTTAGACATTTAAATTCCATAACAAAGAACAGTTGTATGCTCATGTAGGTTAATCACCTATTTTAATAGTTAAAATAGGTCATTTAACTTGTAAAACTAGGGTTACAAACTCAACCGATATATAATCATGTCTAAGTCTGGAGGCAATTAAGTTGACAGTCTACAGAACACCTCCTACCTAAGGATTATGGTCGAATAATTGAGCATTGTTAACCAATTTTATGAGCAATACGTGAGTGGTTTGAGGTTTTAAAATTGGTTTATCACCTAGACATCGTAGGTTAAATCCAAATATAAATGTTATACTTGGATAAAAACCTAAACTTAGATTGTTTAACTAGTCAGAACAAGCCTAAGGAAATGTATACCCCGTTTAACGTTAGAACACTTGGGAGTTTAATAACATATATGATATGTTGTTAGAACACTTCAGTGAAAATAAATAACGTATATGATATGTTAGAACGCTTTAGCGGGAGATTAATAAACATATATGATGAATATTTTTAGGTCTCATGTCCCTAAGAGTTCATAATCGAAATTCATGTTTCACTTCGTGTCACCCTGGGAGTGACCTCCATTCGGAAAGTATTTTACATGAATTGAAATTTTGGTGAATAGGGGAAGTTGTTCACTATAAAATCAAATGTGATGTTTGAAGAAAATCAAACATGAGGATTTCCATGAGCAATGGAAGGGATCGTTCCAAATTCCATTCTAATTGAACACAATAAATTACAGTCTAAAAACGGAAACTAACAGGTCATGCACAACAAGAAATTACAGCATGCTTTAAGATGATACAAGGGATAGAGGATGCAAACCTTTGAAGAAACATTCTTCACGAATCCCTCGATTGATCTCCAAGCATCCAAGTATAGCACTCAAATGCAATGACCGATACAGCCAACGAACACAAACCCAACGAACGGTCAACAGCACGAACAACAAACACGAACTGAGTGAGGACACCACTACAATGGTTACCTTAGTATTCTCGATGTGAGAATCCAAGAGTTGTGGCCTTTGTATGATCTTGGCTTGAGGAAGAGACTGGAGGACTATGATCGAGTAGACGATCGAGCAAGTGGGAGTTAATACATTGTCTATCGTATAGACGATGTGCTCAATCGTTTAGTAAATGGCAACCAATCGAATAGACTTAGCCACTCAATCGTTTAGCTACGATCAACTGATGAATTATCGTATAGTCAAAGCTCCACGATCGTTTAGTCTCTGCACAGCTATCGCTTAGTAAAACTCTTTCACTTGATAGCTTATTTGTGAGTTCTTTTCGAAAGAGGCAACTCTCTAAATTTAGGAAAACAATTTTTCTTTTTATCGTACGGTTACCATAAAACCACCAATAACCTCACACTCAATCAGTTATTAGAGAAAAAGAAATTAATTATCATATAATTAACATATTATAAATAATGATAACCAACTTACCATATTATATTTATAACCTATAGTTTTAATATTTCATCTCATGAAACATACAAACCATAGCTCTTTTTCTATTTTATGGCACTTACAAATCATATTTACATTAATTCCTCCACTTGATGTATCTCATACATCACAACAATTATATCATATATAATTGAATATCCTCCTATTAATTAACCTTAAGAACTCATTCTCAACTTTAATCCATTGAGCTACCAAGGGGACCTTATAGACTTGAAGCTCCAACGGTACGTGAATAACTAACTAAACTCTTTAGTCACGGGATCCACCATTCGTTAACTGTCGGGCACTCTACTAAAGACCGACAGCTGCATGATAACATGTAGAAATGCATGTCATCATAGGCCTTTTACTTAGAATTATGAAGGTTGTTAGGCAGAATATGCGTCGATCATGATAGAAATTCATGAGAATATGAGTTTGCATCGATCAGCATGTCGAATCTCAGCTAACCCATTATTTTCCGTTAATTATGCGTTCAATATTCTATTTTTGTAGCTAATGTAGGAAATGTACGCAAACGCAGAAATCGGACCACCGCATAGACGACCGCATGTGAAGAAACACTCCATCGCTAAGGTAAATGCATCGATCAATGCATGGATGTTGCGGTAATCACCCGTATGCGTTCATCACATGGGAGTTGCGCTCGTCAAGCGATTGCGGTCATCATCTAGAGTTGCGGTATTAAGCGAATGCAGCCATTGAATGATTGCAGCTACGCGGCAATGCATTCTAATGGGATCAACGCAAGGTTGGTGGAATGAACGCATCAACGCATCTACCTCGAGAAAATCCAAAAGATGATGTTGACATTTCACCTACCACGCCATTAGTGGCAAAGGTTCAGAAAGGACGAACGCGCTGAACGTCAGATTCAGAGTAGTCCAATTAATGTTGTCGGCGATCCAAGCTATATAAATAGAAGTCTATGAGCAGAAATTCAAGTTATCCAAGGTTTTCGCCTGAGGTTCGCCTAGGGCAGATCCTTGCGATCCAGACAAACACGTGAGAATATGGTTGAGAGTTCTTCACCTCCTTCATCCATTCCGAGTGACGACCGGAGCCTTCGACCGGAGCTAGATCTCGAGAGAGTCAGCTCCTCCGCCCATCCATGGCACCATCGACAGCCTTGACGCACATCTGCTGGGAGCAAGCCTTTGCTTCCAGCCGGTCATTTCATTTCCCTTTCTTTTCTCATATTGTATTGTATGACATTTTGGAATTAATACAATTTGTTTTCAATGCATTTCTTTGTTCCTTCAACTCCATCTCCATCTTTTTTGCTTAGCATCTTTACTTTCATTGCAACACTTAGTGGGATTGCTTGGGTATCGCATACTTAGTCAGGTGGATTAGGGATATGAAACATGTAGCAACCCACCGAGAGGTATGCGTTGCGTAAGTGTGTGAGTAATCTTATTTGCTTAGTGTGAAGCTGCTGCAACGCCTGTATATAGGCTAACGCATTGCTTGTCTATGAGTAAAGTCAGCAACAATCAACTGCCTGGGAGGGTAAGTGGTTAGACGTATTAAGCAATGTATGCATTGTTCACTAGGGATAGTAACAATCTTGCACCAACCAAGTTCATGCGATTGTCTTGTATTATGTATGCTTCATTCGTCCATTAGGGATACTCGGGAGGGTAGTCTAAGGATAGGATCTAGGCTTGGGAAGGTCAGATCAGAATCTAGGCTCGGGAGAGTCGGATTAGAGCACATAATACAAGAGATAGAAGCTTAGGAATAAGCATTGTTTGCTATTAACCCATCGCATGCATCCTAGAGATAGGATATGATTGTGTGCGGTCACCGTAGTGTTGTGTGCATTTTGCATCATCGCATAGGAAAATAGTAGAGACTTAAGAATAAGCTCTATGGACACTTTTGCATTCAACACATGCGTCCTAGACTTAAGAGCACCGCATTTGCATTGGAAAATGATTTGTCGTGCATGAGTGTAGCATGATCGCATTGGCTTGCGTTGACTAGGGTTGTCCTTACGGTCACTCTTAAGGGTTGTAATGAAATCATCTCCGCATTTTATCTATTTTCCCATACATTTATTTCAAGTCAAGGTTTGTCGCATCTCTACCTTTCATGCATATTCTCATTGCGTTGTCTGTTAGATAGAAGCAGGAGTAGGATTAACTTAGCAACATTCCTTCCATTCTTTTATTTGAACCGCTGCATGCACATTACCGCATACATATAGCTACAAGTCCCTGTGTTCGATCTCGGATTACCCGAGAAACTTGCGTTCGCGTTATACTTGGCGTGAGCGAAAGAAAACTTGTGGTAGGATGCATGGTCATCACATACATTCATTAACGCATTATCAGTCTAACGCATGACCATCGACGCATGAATATCAGCACATATCTTAGGAACATGCATCGCATACCGCATCCACGAGATTTTGGTTGTCGAGTAAAATTGACTTCTAATTTCCCGCTATCACTGCATTTCTCACTACAGATATATTTCTATGTCCATATCAACCAATCAATAGTACGTTAACCCTTCACAGATCGCTTGTAAGTACAACTAGGCCAATTTACTGTTTTGCTCCTGTGTTTCCAACTTCTTAAGTACCACTAATTCCTCTAATGAACAATAAGTCATAGTCCTACTATGACTGGGTCTTCTCTTCCAAAGAGACGATGTGACCACTATGTCCAAGACCCAAAATCAGCCTTTAAGGGAGCAATCTACCTACTTACCCCTACTTCGGGGAAGGAGTAAATTTCGTCTTGTGTTGAGTTTCCCACATTTCTTCTTGTGTAATTGAGTTCCCCACTCTCTAATCATAAGAATCCCTAAAAAGGTAGGCTTGTTGAGTTGGTAATCTGGCCACTCTCACTCATACTAATCAAAGGACCACCCTCATAGGCCAAAGTTCCCAAAACACTCAAAATTAAGGTCATATCACCTATGGTCGTTTTAGTGAGATATAAGTCTCAATTATCAACGGTGTTATGTAAAAAGACTAATCATCTCGTGGTCCGGTCTTATACAAAATCTTTGTATAGGACACCGTTGCTCGCTCCACATGAATGGTCAGGATCAGACCATCTGTAGTAGTTCACAACACTTGTAAATCTCTACAAAGCGGGTCGTATCTGTAGTGTCACAAGGATAAGGTATCCCTCCTTTATCCTTATATTACAGACCTTTTAGGTTATTACTTAAGGTATGATCCACTTGTATATCTCATATACATGTTTAAGTTTACATAAAATAACCACAGATCTTTGTTTATTGGATATGAGTAAATGCAAATAAAATAACTCTTATTTTATTAATAACAATGTGTAGAAAGTTTACAAACTACGAGACTTTGAGAGAATTAGGACACCAATCCCAACAGTTCTTGATATTATATATGAAATTGAGGATTCTGAACTAAAATCTGTTGAAGAACGTCGACATAGAAAATATTTGCTTCAGCAGAAAGAAGTAGTTGATGCAGAATTAAACTCACTTTCAAAACATCAGATTTTTGGACCAGTAGTCTGAACACCAGAAGGTGTCAAACCTGTGGGATGCAAATGGGTATTTGTAAGAAAAAGAGATGAAAATAATGTGGTCATAAGATATAAAGTAAGACCAATTCCACAAGGTTTTTTACAAAGACTTTGTATTGATTATGAGCAGACAAATTCTTTGGTGGTGGATGCAGTTACATTAAGATATTTAATTAGTTTGACTGTGTATGAACGTCTGGACATGCATCTTATGCATGCAATCACGATATATTTATATGGATCTCTTCATAATGATATTTATATGAGAATCCCATAA
>NW_028325452.1:0-21420 GCF_027475165.1 Benincasa hispida
AGATTATGTCTTATTCCTCAAGTCCCTACTGATACTCTAATGAATAACTGGTTTGTGATCCAATCATCAAACCAAACTCTCTCAGCCCAGTGAGAGGGTAGGGCCTCTTGTTCAAGATCTGGATTCAGTACTTGAGAAAACAACCTTTCTCCTATCCCTAAATCGAGTAGGTGTGAAGTCATTCTTGCACCCTATGTCCCCAGCTATCTATCTGGTTTTACCCCTGAAATGGGAGTCTTATTGAGCCGGCGTTGTTGAGCCAACCCTCAACTATGCAAATCTAAGGGAAATCCCGAACAAACAAGAGTTCATAGTTAGCTCAGGATTAAGATCGAGTTACCTAAGTCATCTAGGTGAAATAGTCAATCTTAAACAGTAAACAGCGTTATAAAGTAAGAGTGACTTATTTCTTGGTCCTGATCTTATGCAAACTCATTCCATAGGACTCCCCCACTCTTCATGTCATAACATGTACGAATTAGGATCACATCGTATGTAGCACTTTACAACTCTTTGTAACAACTACAGAGTAGGCCGCATCCAATGGTATTACCAGAATAAGGTACCCAAACTCATTCATGTACCATAGATCATTTTGACTATAACTCGAACCCGATCTACTCTTATATCTCCACATAAAGTTCAAGTACTCATACAATAGTCATGAGTCTTAGTTTATTGGATTTAGACATCTCATACAAATTATGAGATCAATAACAAGTATATTGATAATATAAAATGTTTATTATTTTACAAACTGCCAGTTTTTAGGACATAAAACCAAATAATACTCCCACTTGGACTAAGACTCCAGTGGATCAATATATACAAATATATACAATGTTGAGTTTACATGGAGAGAATAAAATGTCCAAATACAATAAACTAGGGCATTACAATACCCATAAATTTTCCCACCTGCCCTAGTGATACAAAACTCGTAGACCTAGTCCTACTAGGTGACCCTGGAACATTTTAGCCGAGAGGGCCTTCATAAATGGATCAGCTATGTTTCTATTGTTGATTCGCTTATAGCTACATACTCAACTTCCATTGTGGAATCCGCAATACAACTCTGTTTGATGCTCCTCCACACACTACTCCTCCGTTAAGAGTGAATACTGATCCCGAAGTTGATTTCCTTGAATCAATATTGGTCTGAAAGTCAGAATCAGTGTATCCAGTACGTATCAGATCCTTAGGTCCATACACAAGCATATAATCTCTCGTTTTCCATAGATACTTGAGAATGTTTTTAATAGCAGTCCAATGGTCATGACTAGGATTGGACTCAAATCTACTGACAATTCCTACGGCATAGCATATGTCGGGATGTGTACACAGCATTGCATACATCAAACTCCCAACTGCAGATGCATATGGAATTTGATTCATCTCCTCAACTTCTTGGGGTGTCTTAGGACTTTGTTCCTTAGACAAGTGAATTCCATGTCTGAAAGGTAAAGATCCTTTCTTGAAATTTTGCATTTTATACCTAGACAACATCTTGTCTATATAAGATGCTTGAGATAATGCCAATGTTCTGTTCTTGCGATTCCGAACTACTTGGATTCTAAGAACATATTGTGCTTCTCCCAAATCTTTCATTTGGAATTGTGAAGCCAACCATCTCTTAACGTCAGCTAGATATTCTACCTCATTCACAATGAGGAGAATATCATTCAACAAACAACACCAGAAAAGTGACAGTTTTTGTTGACGATTTCTCGTAGACACAAGGTTCGTTCAATATTTTGTTCAAAGCCCCATAAAAAAAAAGGGGATTTAATCACAATGTCAAATCTCAAATTCCAGGATATAAAACTTGATTAAAATCCATAAATTGATCTATGTAACGCTTGCAAAACTTTGCTCTTGACCCTGCTTATAAATCCTTCTGGTTTGACATATAGTATACTCTCTTCAAGATAGCCTCAGAAAAGCTGTCTTGACATCCATTGCCATATTTCATATCATAAAATGTGGCTTATGGATAAAAAATTCTAATAGACTTATCATGGAAATTGGAGAAGGTTTCTTCAAAATCTATAAGTCTAGCTTTGTTAGGTCTTACCTTACCAGCTTAGTCTCATTTTCTCTTGTAGATCCACTTACAATCGATGGGTTTTACCCCTTCCGATTGATCTACAAGATCCCAGACATAATTGAAATACATAGATTCTATTACAAGGTCCATGGCTTTAAACTATGGGTCTTTGTCCACATCGTTCATTGCTTGATTAAAAGACACTGGATCCTCTAAACCATCATCTGGTACAATGACTTGAGTTCTAGTTAAACCCATGTACCAGTCAGGATGTTGCACAACCCTCCCACTACGACAAGGCATTCTCAACTCTTGAGAAGGATGTGAAGTATCAGTTTCATCAATAACTTCTGTTAACGGACCTGCTCTATCAACAACTCTTATTGATACATTTGTTATTTATCTGGACATTTCTTCTATCACTAGCTTACTGCGAGGTTGATGGTTCTTTATATAATCTTCCTCCAGGAAGGTTGCATTTGTCAATACAAACACTTTATCTTGTTGAGGATTATAAGACCTATCAATAGTTGAACTCCGTTCTATATACTCACCACCTCGATCCGATCGAAGTGTTTTAATCTTTTTACCTAATTGGTTCTGAACCTCAGCCTTATACTCTTTGAACTTTTCAAAATTTTTAGACTTTTGGTGCATTAGGTAAATATGTCCATACCTAGAATAATCATCTATAAAACTGATGAAATATTTATACCCTTCTCTTGCTCTAACATTTAGAGGCCCACAAAGGTCTGAGTGAATCAACTCTAGGGGTTCTTTGGCTATAAGATCTTTTCCAGAAAAAGATCTCTTTGTCATTTTACCCTCAAGACAAGACTCACATGGTGGTAATGAACTATCTGCCAACTTATTTAGATGACCGTTCTTAACCAATCTCTCAATCCTGTTGAGATTTATGTGACACAGTCTCAAGTGCCAAAGATAGGCATTTGGAGAAATCTTCCTCTTCTTATGAGTCCCAACAGTTTTCAACATCTCTATGTTCAAAACAACTTTGACCTCAGTTGGTTTTAACATGTATAAATTATTTTCTAATTTTGCATAGCAAATCTGTTTATTTCCCATTTTGATGAACACTTCACCATTTTTTAAATAAATTTGATAATTTTGTTCTAGCAAACAAGAGATGGATATTAGATTCCTTTTCATAGAAGGAATATAATAAACATATTTCAAATAAATGTACTCCTATAAATAACTTCATATCTCCCACTGCTTTGGCTGAAACAATCTCCCCGGTCCTACCTTAAAGATTATTTCACCTTTTGTCAACTGTCTCCAGGAACTTGTTTCTTGTGAGATAGTACATACATAATTAGCGGCACCTGAATCAGTTATCCATATTTTATCATTTTCCACTAAACATGTTTCGATAACAAGTAAATCATATTTATCTCGTTGTTCGAATTTAACATTCTCATCTACATAATTCATAATTTCAGGTGAGTTGGGAGATAGGACAGTCCTCTGTTAAAACTCATTTGGTATAATCAACTGCTAATAATTTGTTTGTTGATTTGATTTTGCTGTTATGTACATAGAAGAATTTGACATGCTGATAAAATTCAAACAAATTCTAATTAGAAAATTGTAACTAAATCCAAAGTCAAGTTTTAGCAAAAAGTAATAATGTACCCATAACCATTATTTATTTGCAACGATATTTTAGTGAGTTAAAATATGTGCTACCGAGGGGCAGTCAGATACTCATTCACTAAAACAAACAATTTTGACCAAACACTATCCCCGTAATAACTCTTATTCCTATTGTCTCTAGAATAACTCTTATTCCTATAGTCGTTTAGTTATCGTTTTCTGTCAAGATCTTTACTAACAACTTAGTAATTCTTGTAAGTGTGACCCGCCATTTTCAGATCCTATAGGACGGTATGAACTTGCCTCCAAAATAGAAGACAATATCCAAGATGGAACTATATGACCCTATTCATTTTACTGAAGCCTGTGTTGTCCCGAATCCTATGTTACAACCCTCCGCGGGGATAGCCATCGCTAAACAACTAGCAAAGGGCCGCTTAAAGCTAACCAGTAGGCGCAACATAGGAATCTCACGGTTCAAACTAATGGAAGAGACCGTAGGATATATTGACACGTATTCTTCACCCACTTACTATGAACTACTTCCTCCATTTACCTTGATATTGACTCATACAAAACACTTTCCGTAGGGAGGTCACTCCTAGGGTGACACGAAGTGTCATATGAATCTCACAGTGTAAACTATATGGAGACATGACAGTTGAAATCTATTTATCATATAATAGACTTATATTTGAACAACTTCCTATTATTCACCAAAATCTAGATTTAAGCTAAAAAATACTTTTCGTGGGGAGGTCACTCCCAGTTGACATGAAGTACCGCTTAAATTTGGATTGTGAACTCTTAGAGACGTGAGAGCTAAAAATAACGTATCGTATATGTTATAAATCTCCCACTGAAGTTTTCTAATAACTCTATCATATAGAAGTTATTAAACTGCCACTGAAGTGATGGGTATATTTATACTTAGGTTTTTTTCAGCTAATAAAACAATCCTAAGTCTATGTGGTTTATCCAAGTATAACTCTCATAATTGGATTTTAACCTATGATGTCTAGGTGATAAACCATTTTATTACCTCACATCACTCACGTATGCTCATAAAACCGATTACCAATGCTCAATAATTCGGCCATAATCCCCAAGTAGGAGGTGTTCTGTAAACCGTCAACTTAAGTATCCCCAGCCTTAGACAGAATTATATACTGGTTGATTTTGTAACTTAGGTTTTATAAGTTTTAACAATTAAAATAGGTGGTCAACCTACGTGAACATGCAACTGTTATTTATGGATTTTAAATGTCTAACCCAATATTATAACAACTTATAAAACTTTAGACATGCTAAACATTCATAACATACATGAGGCATTCAACATTTAATATTACATTTATATTAAATACAAGAAACCCTAACATGCATACTATATATTATAACAATTATAACATACTTTCAATGCATATTACATGTTTCCTATGGTGGGATTTTAAATCTAAATGGCATACTATATGCATAAACAAGATTTATTTAATTATAACATACATCAAATGCATAAATAATTAAACAGAGACTGATATGGTTTTAGTTTTGGCAAAAACAAGCAAACAGAAGCCTAACTATTATAAAATAGCTTCCGAACCGCTCGAACCGCTCCAAAATGTACTCAAGTAGCTTGAACCGGACCAACCAAGTCTGAACTGGACCAGCCAAGAACCATTCGAAGCTGAACCGGACCAGACCACAAGAGAACCGATCGAACCGGCAGCCCACGCACATGTTCAACATCTCGCTAAGTCTCATCGTTTAGCAATGACGACCATAGTCTTGCATTTTGCCTGATCGTTTAGTAAATGCTACACGATCATGTAGTATTTTCCTTCTATCGCATAGTGAAATCATCTAGTGCCGAAGGAAGCTACATGATCGCTTAATGTCGCACACTATCGCGCAGGTCTATTGTTTAACACGGAAAATTTACTACACCATCGCTTAGCTCCATCGTCTAACGCATGAAGCCGATTGTTTAGTGCAAGCAAAAGGTAAACGATCGCTTAATGCCATCGCATAGCATTTAATGCAATGCCCAGCTGCCGCACAGAGGTAACCGATCGCGTAGTGCTATCGCATAGCAACTCAACGCATCGTTTAACTCCTGATAAAAAAAATTAACGATCGTCGTAAGCGATCGCTCAGGGCTATCGTATAGCTCTTCATAACTATCGCTTTGTTCTATCGTATAGAACCAAAAAATCGCTTAACACCATTATCTAGCGCTTTCATGTCATCGTTTAGCATCTGCCGTAGCTAAATGATCGCTTAGCTCCATCGTATAGAACTCTATCGCGTCCTTTAGCATTTTGTAGGTAAGCGATCGTTTACTTCCATCGCATAGAAACTTCAACGCATCGCTTAGCACTTCGTCTACATGATCGCTTAGCTCCACTTCTAAATGATTGCTCATCGTTATCATGTAGCACTTCATCGCATCGCTTAGCGTGCATCATTGCTAAACGATCGCATAGTACCATCGTATAGTAAATTCAACCTATTGTTTAGTTCCCACGCCAAAACTAAACAATTGCTTAATGCTATCGTATAGCAAATTGAACGTATCGTTTAGCTTCCGTAGGTACACAATCGTCTAGCGTAGGATACCTCAACGATCAACGTCCAAATCTACTCGATCGCTTAGATTTTCTTCACATCGTCTACGCATGAAACTAAACGATTGTTTGCTCAATCACGATAAGAACAAAGGTTGGTTTTCTGGAACTGCAACTCGACCTCTTCACTTGTTTCTTTGATTTACAGCCTAGTCTATATCTACAGCTGACGCAACTTCGTACCGACACCTCCCGAATATATCTTCCATACATATATTATCATATAGAATAACATATAATTAAATAATAAAAAAAGATTGATTCAGTATATGTATGTTCAGCTTAATTTCAACTCTAATGACTCCAAATAAATTTCAGACTCTTGGGAACACATTAAAGCTCATCAAGCAAGAGCCAATTACAAATTTAAATGAGAAATTAAAGAGAATTAAATAGCCAAAACTCAGAAAACCATATCAGTGCACCAGTTTGATATTTCTCATATAAAACACCCACCAAACCAAAAATAAATCGAATTGAATGCTTATTTGATGCTCTGATACCAATTGTAGGATTGTATCAATAGCAGCGGAAGCACAAGGAACATCTAAGCACTCAAATTCACTAATTTTGGCAAAATATAAAGCATGCTTTTGCAGAAACATGTGGATTTCAAGATATACCTCTTGTAGAACTTCTTCAAAGTTCCATCTCCAACTGCTATCTTCTCCATAGCTTATTGCAGACCACCTCAAGATCTTCCCCACTATTCTCTTGGTACTCTAGATTGAGTTGTGGGACTCAAAACAAGTTTGAATCAAGGGATGAAGGAGAAAAGCACACTGCAGCAACCTTATTGAAGAACCCTTTCTTCAATCCAAATTTTCTCTAAAATTCTCTATAGATTGCATGCCCGATTTTCACTCCAATATATTCATTATATTGCAGATCAACATGCAAAGAGAAGAGTTGCATGAGTTACAGCTCATGCTTGGAGAAGACAAGGCCAAGACATTGCTTCATGTGTGAGCTACTTAGGTGATGGATAATGGAAAAATCATTTTTTCCATTTTGTGTGTTTTATTTGTTTTTCCTTTTTCAATTTTATCATAAAATCAAAATTTTGATTTAAAAAATCTATTTGTTTTTAAAAATAAAAAATTAATTAATTTCATAAATTAATTATTAAATAAAATTAATTAATTTAATATCAAATATTAAATTAATTTTAACACATAGCCATCTTTATATATTTAAATCATATTTAAATATATAAATTCTCCTATCCTGCTTAATTCTAAAATTAAACATATAATTATATCTCATATAATTACTAATTCCCTTAATTCTAATTTGAACGTTTCAAATTAACTTATCACGCTATTCTAGAGCTAGTCCGTTACGAACTAGTAGAGGGACCTTGCGGATCTACAGATCATGGACTCCAACGATCCGAGATTAATTGGTTAAACTCATTAGACCAAATTAATTCCCATTCGTTAACTAATGAGTCATTCCACTAAAGCCCATAGTTGCACTCCCCTTACTGTAGATATATTATGTCCACATGATTTAACTATAATCAACAAGTCAACTCTTCACAGGTTGATCGTAATAACGGCTGGGTCAAATATCTGTTTTACCCCCCGAGATTACGTCTTATTCCTCAACTCCCTACTGATCCTCTAATAAACAACTGGTTTATGATCCAATCACCAAACCAAACTCTTTTAGCCCAGTGAGAGGGTGGGGCCCCTTGTTCAAGACTTGGATTCAGTACTTGAGAGAACAACCTTTCTCTTATCCCTAAATCAGGTAGGCGTGAACTCCGTCTTGCACCCTATGTCCCTAGTTATCTATCCGGTCTTATCCCTGAAATGGGAGTCTTATTGAGCTGGGGCTGTTGAGCGGCCCTCAACTATGCAAATCTAAGGGCAATCCCGAATAAACAGGAGTTCATAGTTAACTCAGGATTAAGATCGAGTTACCTAGGTCATCTAGGTGAAATAGTCAGTCTTAAACAGTAAACAACGTTATAAAGTAAGAGTGACTTATTTCTTGGTCCTGATCTTATGCAAACTTATTGCATAGGACGCCCCCACTCCTCATGTCATAACATGTACGAATTAGGATCACACGTATGTAGTACTTTACAACTCTTTGTAACAACTATAAAGTAGGCCACATCCAATGGTGTTACCAAAATAAGGTACCAAACCTCATTCATGTACCATAGATCATTTTGACTATTTACTCGAACCCGATCCACTCTTATATCTCCACATAAAGTTCAAGTACTCATACAATAGTCATGGGCTTTAGTTTATTGGATTTAGACTTTCATACAATTTATGAGATCAATAAGAAGTATATTGATAATAGAAAATATTTATTATTTTACAAACTGCGAGTTTTTTATTTACTCAAACCCGATCCACTCTTATGTCTCCCATTTTAGTACTCGTCCAACAGTATTATTGAGTTTTATGTCCTAAAAACTCATAGTTACCAAAAGCAAGAATCTAAAGACGAACTCTCATTACACAAACTTTGTTAACAAAAGAAAGAATAAAGTAGTTACCTTGATCGTTTTCAAAGAAAACATTGAGAGGGTCAAATGATAAAAAATTAACAAAATTTTTCTTGCTTTTTTTTTTGGAAGTAAAATGCAGATAGATAAACAATAATTGAAACATCGTAGTAATGAGAGTTCATGATTCGTAAGTAAGCAAAAGGATACTCCAGAAGACTTGCGCCCCAGATGATGTTGCATGCCAGCGCAGGGGCTAGTCCACTTTCCTTTATTCCGGGGTTTTCAGGTCTACAGAGGTCTTTTCTCGCTGAAAATCACCCCTGCAATATGTCTTGACTCGCTGCCTATTAACCTTAAATGTACGGGTACTGTCCTCAGTAATCAGCTCCATCGCACCATGCTAGAATATTTCTTTAATTATAAAGGGTCTGGACCAGCGCGGCTTTAACTTGCCAGGAAAGAGCTGTAGCCGTGAATTGAAGAGTAAGACCTTTTGTCCAACATGGAGATTTTCACCGCATAGCCGACTGTCATGCCACCATTTTGCTCGTTCTTTGTATATTTTGGCATTTTCATAAGCTTGTGTTCTCCACTTATCAAGCTTGACCAGTTTAGCTTTCTTGCTTCCCCTGCTGCTTTTAAATCAAAGTTAAGCATCTTCACCGCCCATAGTGCTTTATGCTCCAGCTCCAATGGCAAATGACATGCTTTACCAAATACCAATGTGTACGGAGACATGCCTATCGGTGTCTTATAGGCAGTTCGGTATGCCCACGACGCATCGTCCAACTTTGTTGCCCAATCTTTTCGCGAAGGCTTTAGCACCTTCTCCAATATCAACTTAATTTCTCGATTGGACACTTCAGCTTGACCATTCGTCTGTGGATGGTATGTGGTGGCCACTTTGTGGAGGATATTATATTTCAACAGTAGATTTTTGACAAAGTAATTGACAAAGTGGGAGCTTTCCTCACTCATTATGGCACGTGGAGTGCCAAAACGCGTGAAAATATTTTTCTTCAAGAATTTGGAGACTACTGCCGCATCACTTGCGGGAGATGCTATTCCTTCTACCCACTTGGACTCATAGTCGATGGCTAGCAGAATATACTTGTGACCATTCGTAGGTAGGAATGGTCCCATGAAATCAATGCCTCAGACGTCGAACTGCTCCAATTCTAGAATGATGTTCATGGTCATCGCATGTTTCCATGAAATGTTACCCCTGCGTTGGCACCAGTCACACTTCATTGCGTAGTCTCTGGCATCCTTAAATAATGTTGGCCTATAGAACCTACTTTGTAAGACTTTTGCTGCAGTGCGCTGCCCTCCAAAGTGTCCACCATATGGTGAATCATGACATTGCGATAATATGCATTGATGAGCAGCCTCCGGTACACATAGTCGCATAATCTGGTCTGACCCACACTTATATAGATTCGGCTCATCCCAATAATAATATTTGCATTAATGTTTGAGCTTCTTCTGTTGGTGGTAGATATGTTCTTCTGGAAATTGCTCGCAAACCAGATAGTTGACTATGTTTGCATACCATGGCAGTTCTTCGATTTGGAATAGCTGCTCATCTGGAAACACTGCGCTCACCTCTGGCTCATTGCGGTCAACCTCATGATTTTCCAATCTGGATAAATGATCTGTAACTTGGTTCTCCGTCCCCTTGCGGTCAATTATTTCCTTATCGAATTCTTGGAGGAGGAGAACCCATCTAATTAGCCTCGGGTTCACGTCCTTCTTTGTCATTAGATATTTTATCGCCGAATGGTCAGTATGGATGAGTACTTTTGTTCCCAGCAGATATGCTCTGAACTTTTCTAACGCAAATATTACCGTAAGCAGCTCTTTTTCTATGGTGGTGTAGTTAGTTTGAGTAGGGTTTAAAGTCTTACTTGCATATGCGATGGGATGCAATATTATTTCTCTTCTGTGCTAGTACTGCTCCCATCGCATTCTCACTCGCATCACACATTATTTCAAAAGGAAGTGTCCAATCTAGCACGATCAGAACGGGCGCAGTCGTTAGTGCCTTCTTTAAAATCATAAATGCGTTGCGGCAATTATCATCAAAATCAAATTTCCTATCAGCTTCCAACAACGAACTCAGTCGTCGTGCTATTTTTGAGAAATCCTTGACAAAACGTTTGTAAAATCCGGCATGCCCCAAGAAACTCCTTACAACCTTTACACTTGTTGGGGGTGGGAGTTTTTCAATTGCTTCTATTTTTGCCTTGTCCACCTCCAATCCGTCCCGTGATACCATGTGCCCTAGCACAATGCCCTCCTTCACCATAAAATGACATTTTTTCCAGTTAAGTACGAGATTTATCTCCTCGCATCTTTTCAATATCTTCTCCAGGTTGGCAAGACAGACTTCGTATGTGTGCCTATAGACAGAGATGTCATCCATGAATATTTCAATAGAGTCCTCAAGATATTCTGAAAAGATGGCCATCATGCACCTTTGGAACGTGCTCAGCGCATTGCAGAGGTCGAACGACATGCGGCGAAAAGAAAAAGTTCCATATGGGCAGATGAATGTGGTCTTTTCCTGATCTTCGGAAGCAATCATAATCTGATTATAACCGGCATACCCATCCAAAAAGCAGTAGAAGTCATTTCCGGCCAGACGATCCAGCATTTGGTCAATAAAAAGTAAAGGGAAATGATTTTTCTTCGTTGCCGCATTCAACTTGCAGTAGTCCATGTAAATACACCACCCGATGATGGTCCTTTGAGGTATCAACTCATTATTTTCGTTGGGGACTACCATCATGCCACCTTTTTTCGGCACGCACTGCACGGGGTTGACCCACGTGCTGTCTGCTATCGGATAAATAATGCCCACATCTAACCATTTGATTATCTCCTTCTTAACGACCTCTTTCATCGCAGGGTTGAGTCTGCGTCGATGTTCGATTGATCCCTTATGGTTTTCTTCGAGATGAATTCGATGCATTCAGTATGAGGGGCTAATTCCTCGAATGTTTGCGAGTGTGCAACCAATCGCTTGCACATACTTTCTTAGAATGCTTAACAACGCATTCTTCTGGTCTTCATTAAGTTTAGAGGAAATAATTACTGGTAGCTTTTCATTCTGCCCTAAAAATGCATACTTTAGGTGATTCGACAGGGTCTTCAACTCTAATATTGGTGGTTCTTTGAAGGACGGTTGTGTTTTTTTTTCTTTCTTCATTTTCTTTTGGCTCTTCTTCTTGGGTTGCGATCATCTCATCTTCCTTGTTTGGTTTTTCTATGATCGCATTACATGTAACAATGGATGCGCTTGCATCCTCATCTTCATTTTCATTGTCAGGTTTCTCTTCTTCATTCAAACTCTGGTCACCATTAGATTCATTCAGGTCTTCGTAGTCATAAAATCTCATGGCATGAATGATGTTGAACTTGAGCTTCTTTCCATTCACGCTCAAGGTGATGTCTCCTTTATGCACATCAATTTGGGCACGACCTGTTGATAAAAATGGTCACCCCAGGATGATGGGCACATCTTCATCGGCTTCGTAATCTAAGATGATGAAGTCGGCTGGTAATATAAATTTGTTGATGGTAACCAGCACGTCCTTCACCTTCCCCTCTAGATGCACTAGAGATCTATCTGCTAGTTGGAGAGTCACGATCATGGACGCAAGTTGCCCCACATTTAGTTGCTTAAAGATTGACAGAGGCATCAAGTTGATGCTGGCTCCAAGGTCACACAATGCTTGCCCGATGTACAGTCCTCCAATGAAGCAAGGTATGGTAAAGCTCCCAGGATCGCTCATCTTCGGTGGGATTACTGATTTCGAGCTCTGCGTCAAAGCCACCGTGGCAAACTTACCAATGCTTCTTTTCTTGGTTACCATATCCTTCAGAAACTTTGCATATGCGGGCATTTCCTCAATCGCTTCACTGAACGGAATATTAATGTGCAATTGTTTTAACATAGTCATGAAGCGTTGGTACTGTACCTCGTCATTCTTCTTCTTTCTGAGTCTCTGCGGGAAAGGTGGCAACTGTATTATCGTGGTCCCTTTTGCTTTTGGCTCTGAGGTGGATGCAATTTCTAGCTCTATCACTTCTTTTTCTCCTTCTTCTTCTCGAGTCACTGTAATTTCGGATTCCAGCGCAATTGGAGTCTTCTGGCTAGGCTCTTTCCTCTCCCCTACCACAGTCTTTCTACTTTGCAATGTCACGACTTGACATTGCTCTTTACTTGTTTCCCCTGGGTTGCGTGGGAGTTCTGTTGAACTCGGCAGGGCCCTTTGCGGTCTGTTCTTGAGCTCGTTTGCAATCTGACCCATCTGTAGTTCCAGGTTGCTGATGGATATCGCCTGGTTTTAAAGCACAGTTTCGTTTTTCTCGATATACTACTTCAACAAACTTTCCAAGGAGGAAGATTGTGGTGGTTGCGAGCTACTGACTTGACTGCTCGTCTGACCGTTATTTTGCGGGAAGAATCCGGGTGGCCCTTCTTTTTGTGCCACAGATTGGAAATTTTGCTCCTGATTCTTCCACACAAAGTTGGGGTGTTTTCTCCACCTAATGTTGTAGGTGTTAGAGAATGGGTTATTTTTCACAAAATAAATAGATTATGGGTTTTGCGGGCATTCGTCCATTGCGTGTCCTTCACCGTAAGTCGCACACCTTGCGGCATTCTGATTAATTGCGTTTACTTGCCCACTATGCGTGTTAGGCTGTTGATCATGATTCCCTGAATTAGGTTCATCATCGCGGTCATTTGACTCTGACGTGAAGCGATAACACTATTGTTTGCATTGTTATCCTTTATTCTCAATCTCTGATCGCTCTTTCTCCAGTCCTCATGATTTTTAGAGATGCGATCCAGGATGTTCTTAGCCTCATCATAAGTTTTATCCAGCAGACCACCAGTGGCTGCCGCATTGGCAGCGGTCTACGAATCAGGATTTAAATTGCGATAAAAGATTTCCATTTGCAAGCAGTCTGGTAATCTGTAGTGTGGACAGTCCCTTACCAGCCTCTTAAACCTCACCCAGGCATCACTGAGCGATTCGTCTATGTCTTGTTCAAAATTAGTTATTAGTTTTCTTCTCTTGGCGTTCTCAGTAGGTTGGAAATATTTCTTCATAAACTTCTCTACAACCTGTTCCCATGAAGTGATCTCTCCCGGCTCGAGGGAATACACCCATTTTCATGCCTGATCACACAGAGAAAATGGAAACAAAGTTAGTCGAACTTCTTCAGTAGAGATGTTTGGGAACACAAAAGTGTTCAGATTTCTATGAAGCTCCAGAGGTGAGCGTGCGGGTCCTTGCCACACCGTTCTCCGAATTGTCCTGCAGTCTGAATCATCTGTAGCATCACCGATTTCATTTCGAATCGAGATCCATCAAGGGCAGGCCTCATGATTCCTGGAGAGAAATCGTAGAGGTTTGGTGATGCGTAGTTCCGAATGTGCCTATTACGATCGTTTGCCAGTAGGATTGGATTCGCCATGACGTTATTTTCGTTTGGTGCTCCATTTCCATATCTTCTTTATCTGGTTGTTGTTGTTGGCAGCTGTCTCTTAATCGTCTTCGGAACATCCTCTCAATCTCTGGGTCGTAATTCGCCAGAGATTGAGAGCTGCAAAGAAATCAGAAAAATTACCGTTAGCATACTGATTTTCCAAAGTCCCCGGCAATGGTGCCAAAAACTTGATGCGTTATTTTTTGAAGTGAAATTATGGAATGAGATGCGGTGATGGAAATGCGTTGAGCAACAAGTTTTCTTAGTGGAATCCAAGTATAAACCCCATTGAGTTTCCTGGTAAGTCTAGGGTCGAACTGAGGGACTAGAGAAAACGGTATGCGGTGGTAATTTTCAAGAAAACCTTGCGGTGACCAAGAAATCAAATAGTTGTTTTGGGTTGTTGTTTGCGGTAATAAAATAAACAAATGCAGAGGATTTGAGAAAAGTTTGATTATGCGGTAGATACATTGAGTATGCAGAGGAACGGGTTGAGAAAGTCCTTAGCTAGCGTTTCCTGGGAATGCGTTAAACTATGTGATCATGCTACACTCATGCGACAGCAGATCTTTTCCAATGCAAATGTGGTGCTCCTAGTTCTAGGACGCATGTGTTGAATGCAACAATGTCCATAGAGATTATTCCTAAGTCTCTGCTCTTTTCCTATGCGATGATGCAAGATGTACACAAAGACAAGGTGACTGTACACAATCATATCCTATCTCTAGGATGCATGTGATGCATAAATAGCAAACAATGCTTATTCCTAAGCTCCTATCTCTTGATTATGCATTCTAATCTGACTATTTCGAGCCTAGATTCTAACCTGACTTTTCCAAGCCTAGATCCTATCCTTAGACTACCCTCCTGAGTATCTCTAATGGACGAATGATGTATACACAATACAAGATAATCGCATAGAATGAAGATCCCCAGTTAAGCTAGCTAAGTGCTTCTCAACCCATTCGACAGATTTAGCTACTCATGCATAATAAACAGAGAGTGAACAGATATAAAGAAGTAAATTCCATTTCTATAGATAAATTTGAATACAAAATGACAATGGAAGATAAGGATAGAGAGCCTGGTAGCAATCTCTTGCTTCCCAAGGCTTTTACACCGTCAACTCTTCTCTTGTTCAAAAGATATTCCTACTTCCGTAGGAGCTGGGCCTCTCTCTAATCTTGACGCTTATGACACTCTCCCAAGTTCATCGGAACGATCTCTTGTCACAATCTCACTTTTCTCGCTTCCGCCTTAAAATAAAAGAAAATCTAAGAACAAGGCTATTCTAACTATGGCGAAAATTATCTAAGTATCCGAACTATCCGAACTCTTTTGCTGAAAGTGGCCTTCAGTATTTATAGAGCTTCGGGGTGAAAGGCAGCTTCTCTCTTATGATTGCACAGATGAGATGATTTTAATTCTCTGACTGATACGCCGAATATTTATCACCGAAAAGCTGAGTGTACTTGTTATCGTTAGCGGCTTGTCAACTTAATTCGGACTCGACCGCCATCAACTTTCGTTCCCATCATGATTAATTATGCTTTTCACCCAGATGAGCCCACCAAGTTGTACTTGCTCTATGCAGCAATCCTTCTTGAGCAGATGTTTGTGAGCACAAGTCACCGTAAAGCCTTACGGTAACGTTGCGCTCGGCCATTGATTTCTTGTGATCGCACTTTACGCCTTGTGTCAATGCATATTCTGCATAAAAATACAAAAGTTAACTATTTTTATGTGATGAACGCATGTGACCGCAATGTTATGAACTTAATGCTTTTTGGACGCAATCTAACATATTTTATCAATGCAAACTTTCATTGTTTAATAACTTAGCACTGTAATAACGTGCATTTCTGCCCATTATCAGGAAATAACAAAAGTGTTCAAGACAAGTTTGGAGTTGAAAACAATCTGAACAGCAACATTCTGCCGCTCATCATCGTGACGGTGCTACTGCAGTGTTGCAACGTTGAAAGGCAGACGCAACGCAAAGTAGTCATGGTGTTGCAATGTAGCCCTTAGCGTTGTACCGCTCCGAGTTTTGATGGAGTGCTGGCAATACGCGTGAGGACGATTCGACTACAACTGTTTTGACCTAGTTCCCTTTGTATTATTTAATTAATATTAATTAATTAAATTAATAGAATAGTTATATTACCTTTAGCTCTCATCATTATCTGGTAAGCCTGTAGCTCATTCAGAAGAGTAGTCAGGCCGTATTCAATTTTATTCATAAGCGCATTCGTGCAGAATTGCAGAAAATTCTTCGGAAGAGATTCTAGAATAAAACCGACTTGCCTTCTCTTGTCAACGACAACTCGATTTACTTTCACCACATTTAAATAGACCATCATGTCCAGGACATGTTCTCTGACAAAGGCCCCCTCTTTCATATGGCAGTTGTAAACATACTTAATAGCATTATGCCTAAGGGAGAAAGACGGTTGTCCGAACATCCCGTGTAGAGATTCTATAATCTCTTTGGCAGTACCTATAACCTCATGTTTCTTTGCCAAAACATCAGATATGCTGGCCAGGATATAGGCACGAGCTTTGTCATTCACCGATCCATCTATCGTACACATCCCGAACCGTTCAGTCTGTGTTAGCGCTTGGAATGGGAGGAAAATCCTTTGTTAAGGCGAACCATAAATCGTCTATTACCAGTATAGTATTCAAGTTTGATTTCCATGTTGCATAATTATGCCCAATCAGTTTATTAGATACCAATAATTGTACTGGTGAACTTGTCATCTTGAAAAATATAAACAAATTTTATAAGTGAATTGCTTTTAAACCCAATCAAGTTTTAGCAAAGTAATAATATACCTAAGATTATTTTTGCAATGATATTATAGCAAGACATTCTTGACTAAATACTATCTCTAGAATAACTCATATTCCGATAGTCATTTAGCTACCATTTTTGGTCAGAAATTACTAACTCTTTAGTAATTCTATAAGTGTAACCCTTTGTTTTTAGACCTTAGAAGTCTGATCCCAATGATGCTCCCGAAGTTGGAAAGTCAAAGTCAAAACCGACTTTAGAAATCCTATCCATTTCTGGTGTTTGAATTGTTTCGAATCCTATGTTAAAACCCTTCGAGGGGATAGTCGTCATTAAACGACTAGCGAGGCCGACTTAAAGACGACAAGCAGGCGCAACATAGGAATCTCATGGTTTAAACCAACAAAAGAGACCGTAGGATATGTTGACACATATCCTTCACCCACTTACTATGAACTACTTCCCCCATTCACTTTGGTCTTGACCTCGTAACACTTTCTGAATGAAGCAATCAAGGTATAATCGACACGAAGTGTTGCATAGATCTCATGGTAGGAATTATCTAGGGACGTGAGAATTGAAATCAATATATCGTATATTTGATTTTCCATTGAACAACTTCCCCTCATTCACCATGTCCAATTCACGCAAACATTTTTCGGATGGAGCAGTCGAGGTATAATCGACACAAAGTGCCGCATGAACCTTTCAGTGTGAACATCTTGAGAACCTGAAAATTTTAAAATCAAAACATCACAGTTGATTTTAAAGTGAACAACTTTCCCCATTCACCAAAATCTCAATTCATGTAAACACTTTTCGAATGGAGCAGTCGAGGTATAATCGACACGAAGTGAAACATGAATTTCGATCATGAACTCTTAGGGACGTGAGAGCTAAAAATAATCATATCATGTATGTTTATTAATCTCCCACTGAAGCATTCTATCATATCATATACATTATTTGATTTTCACTGAAGTGCTCTAATAGCATATAGTATATGTTATTAAACTCCCACTGAAGTGTTCTAACGTTTAAACGAGGTATACGTTTCTTAGGTTTGTTTCGGCTAATTAAACAACCTAAGTCTAGGTGTTTATCCAAGTATAACATTTATAATTGGATTTAGCTTACGATGTATAGGTGATAAACTAGTTTTAAAACCTCACATCGCTCATGTATTGCTCATAAAACTGATTAACAACGCTTAATAATTCAACCATAGTCCCCAGGTAGGAGGTGTTTCATAGACCGTCAACTTAAATACCTTCAGTCTTAGACAGAATTATATACCGGTTGAGTTTGTATCCCGAGTTTTATAAGTTTAACTACCTATTTTAATTATTAAACGAGTGGTTAACTTATGTGAGCATGCAACTGTTCTTTGTTATGGATTTTAAATGTCTAACCCAATTTTATAACATTTACAAAATTTTAGACATACCAAACATCCACAACATACATCAAATGCATTCAATATTTAATATAATATTTATATTAAATAAAAGAAACCCAAAACATGCACACTATATATTATAACATTCTATAACATACTTTCAATGCATGTAACATGCTTCCTGTGGTGGGATTTTAAATCTACATGGCATAATGTATGCACATACAAGATTTATTTAATTATAACATACATCACATGCATAAATAATTAAACACATACTGATATGGTTTTAGTTTTGGCATTTTCAAGCAAACAAAGGCCTAAGAATTACAAAAACAGCTCCAAACAGCTCCAAACCGCTTGAACTGCTCCAAACCGAACCTAAATAGCTTGAACTGGACCAAAATTGCCTGAACCAAACCAGCCAAAACCCATTTGAGGCAAAACCGGACAGGACCTAAGAAAATCGATCGAATCGTTTGCTCTCGCTAGCTTTCGCTTGTTCTGGTGTCGCTCGGTTCAATCTCTCACTAGCTCCAGTCATGAACGGTTCATCTCTTGCTAGCTCTAGTAGTGCTTGGTTCATCACTCGCTAGCTCAATTGAATATCACTGGTTTTGAAGGAAATTTTGCTTGAACTTGAACGAAAATCTCGCTCTTGCTCGAATTATGAGCAGCGTTGTAACGTTCAAGGGCAACGTTGCCCTTACAATGCTGCCTGGACAGAAGCTCACTATCTGGAAATCTGCAGCTCGGTTTTCTTCATTTCTTTCTTCAATTGTAACTTAATTTCAACTCTAATGACTCCAAACAGATTACAGACTCTTGAGCACATATATAAGCTCATCAAATAAGAGCCAATTACAAATTTAACTTAGGAATAAAAGAGAATGTAAATGCCAAAACTCAAAAAACCATATCAGTGCACAATTTTCATATATCTTATGAAAAAACACCCACTAAACCAAAATTAAACCAAATTGAATGCTTAAATGATGCTCTGGTACCAATTGTAGGAATATATCAGCATGTAGCGGAAGCAACATTTTAATTCATCAATTTTGGTTATAAATAAAGCATTCTCATACAATAATAAAAGGGTTTCATGACATACCTTTGTAGAATCTCTTGAAACTCGAATTCAACTGCAAATCTTCTCCAAATCTCGTTTTGAACCACCTTAAAGTCTTTCTTATTATTCTCTTGGAGCTTTAGGAGTTATGAGACTCAAAATAAGCTTGAATGAAAGGAATTTGGAGAAGAAACACACTGCTGCACCCACTTGAAGAACACATTCTTCAACTCATGTTTTTCAGCAAAAACTCAACTGATGCATATCTGATTTCCACTTCAATCTTCTCTATTTATTGCAGGACAATCATGCAATGAAGGTAGTTGCATGAGGAGCAGCTCATGCTTGGAAGATTGAATAAAAAATCAAGTGGGATTGTTGTGAGCTACTTGGTTAAGGTAATGGGTTTTCCAACTTTTCATTTTCTTTGTTTTCCAATTTTCTCCATTTTACAAATTGATTTTCAAAATCAATTTGATTTCAAAAATTGAAAATATTATTATTTTTACAAAATTAATTCCATAAATTAATTTTTTAATAAAATTAATGATAATTAAATAATTAAATTAATTCTAATTAATTTAATATTAAATATTAAATCAATTTTACATAAATTCCACCTTCATGTATCCTTATTCATGAATTTAATATTTAAATCATATTTAAATATTAATTGATTCTCCAATTCCGTTTAATTTCAAAATTAAACACATAATTATATCATATATAATTACTAATTCCCTTAATTCTAATTTGAACATTTCAAATTTACTTATCACACTACTCTAAAGCTAATCCATTTACGATCTAGTAGGGAGACCTTGTGGACCTATAGATCATGGGCTCCAACGATCCGAGATTAATTGGCTAAACTCTTTACACCAAATTAACCTTCATTCGTTAACTAATGGGTCACTCCATTAAAGCCCATAGTTGCACTCTCCTCACTATAGATATATTATGTCCACTCGATATAACTATGATTATTAAGTTAACCCTTCACAGATTGTTCGTAATAACGGTTGGGTCAAATGTCTGTTTTACCTCCAAGATTACCTCTTGTTCCTTAAGTCCCACTGATCCTTTAATGAACAATTGGTTAATGATCCGATCAACAAACTGAGTCCCTCTCAGACCAATGAGAGGGTGAGGCCTCTTGTTTAAGACCTGGAGTCAGCACTTAAGGGAACAATCTTTCTACTATCCCTAAAAGCGGGTAGGAGTGAATTTCATCTTGCACCTTATGTCCTTAGCTATCTACCCGGTCTTACCCCTAAAATGAAGGTTTATTGAGCCGGCGCTGTTGAGCCAACCCTCACCTATGAAAATCTAAGGATAATCCCGAATAAATAGGAGTTCATAGTCAGCTCAGGATTAAGGTCAAGTTACCTAGGTTATCGCTTTGAAATAGTCAGTCTTAAACAATAAATAGTGTTATAAAGTAAGAGTGACTAATTTCGTGGTCCGATCTTATACAAACCCATTGCACATGACACCCCCACTCCTCATGTCATAACATGTACGAATTAGAATCACATCGTCTATAGCACTTTATAACTCCTTGTAACGACTACAGAGTGACCACATCCAATAGTGTTACCAGAATAAGGTACACAATCTCATTCATATACTATAGATCATTTTGACTATTTACTTGAACCTGATCTACTTTTATATCTTCACATAAAGTTTAAGTACTCATGTAATAGTCATGGATCTTTTAGTTTATTGGATTTATTTCTAAAACGAAATAAGCAATCGTATTTTCAATAACAACTAATTGAATTTTTAGAATAAGTTTTATTGTTTACAAACCACGAGTTTTAGGACATAAAACCCAACATGTTGGTGGTGTAAGTATATAATAGGAAAAATATGCATAAAAC
>NW_028325453.1:0-1545 GCF_027475165.1 Benincasa hispida
TTCTAAGCATAGGACAGATGCTAGAGCAAAGCGAGATTGAATGCCGATCGTTCCCGGATTGGAACTACCCGACAAGAAGGAATTGGTCTTTCTTTTTTGGTTAACGAAGAAGCCCGAGGAAGACTCAAAAAAGACTTGGGTCGGATCCTTCCTTGCTTGTAAGCTGAGCTAGAGCATTCTTTCTTTATCTTTATTGCTTGCCTGGAATGAGAGACAAGTCACTAACTAAATGAATGAACGAATAAGCTGAAGAGGCTGTGATACCATATAGTGAAGAGAGAGTGAAAGTTGGTTCCATTTGAGATGGGCCTGAGGAATTGAAGAAGAAATTGACTGAGATAGAGGCATAGATTCCGCTGCAAGAGAATCCGTAGTTGGGGAAGACAAAAAAACTCCAACCTTTCGCAGGGTTTCTTTGAGTTAGCTTGTCTCTTTCTCGGGGAAGGCTTTGTAATTGAGCTTGCCCTAAGAAATAAGTGGGAGAGGTTCGAAGACGCTCGACCGAGTTTATGAGGGAGAGGAGCGGGAGGGGTGGGGAAAAAGCACTCATAGAATGACTTTTTGAATAGCGAATTTGTGCACCTGAAAGGTTGGGTTTCAGTATCCCAAACAAAACGTACTATATGATGTTTTTGATCCCATATTGTTCATCCGTTTACGTAGAGGCAAAAAGTGTCTTTCCAGAAGGTACACAGAAATGGTAAATCTTTATCAAAGCAATCTGGACTAGCTCAAAAAGGTGTAATTCCATGTTGGTTCGGTTCCTCCACTAGCTGAAGCGGATTGGTCAAAAAGACATTTGATAGCCTGAAAAACGGGAGTTAACAACCGCCCCGGCCCAAACATGAGCCGAAAATCTTGTTTCTACGCTCATCAGTCGAGAAAGTTTTCATTGTCCGGCTAGCCCTAGATCTTAATCTTCTGACTTGGTAGGGACAATGCCCTTTGAGGTAGAGTGAGAGGATGAAACTTCAGAACACCTGGATCAAGTCCAAGTAAATGAGCCCTCTTTAGGAGGTAGTATATACTTCTGGACCCATTGGGAAAGGAAGACTCCCTAGCTCAATTTTCGAAAAGCTCTCTTTTGTGTGCCCGCTAAAGGCGCCTTTCTTTAGTCTTTACTTTACCTGTGGAATCGGAAAAGTTGATTTGCAAAGGTTATTCTACCTACCGCTCCGTGGGCTAGGAAAAGTCCATGCAAAAAGGAGAATACATGACTGAAGCGAAGAAGTCTAAGCTGGATCCAGAAAGAGTAGTGATAGACTGACCCTACCCCACCAGACAAGATCTCAGCCAAATGAGCCTGATCGTAACAAGCTTTGATTAGATCAATAAGACCGAAAAAGATGGAGATTTGCTCTCTACTAGCAGCCCCGCTCATAGAATGGATCGCTCAAGAAGAGCACGGGCATAAGATAGCGAAATTTGATACTCTCGCGAAGGGAATGAAACTCGTGATTTGATGATTAAAGATCAACCTAGTCAACGTGGCCTATGAAAGCGCTTTCATATCGATTATTGTTGAAGGAAAGGTGAGAAAGGGCT
>NW_028325454.1:0-30000 GCF_027475165.1 Benincasa hispida
TAGGAGAAGGTTGGTGAAATGCTCATGGAGTGGAGAAGAAGGTTGTACGGATGGGCTTTGAGGGCTTGGAGAGCAGATTACCAAAGGCAAAGGGTCCAAAGGCTGTGGATCATGCATTGGTGCCTCTTGGACCCTTTCTTTTCCCTTGTCTTCTCTATGTGGTCTCTTAGGCTTAGGTCCTTACGACGCGTTGAGATCGATTGCGAGCCTCTTTAAGGGTAACTCAGGGAAATATAGGGAGTCTTTGAGGAGCAACATCAAGATCTTTATGTTGATGAGGTCGTGGACTTCAGGCATAGGCTCTTCATCAATGCCTACACTCATTGTTAGGCACAAACTTGAAATAGTCCACGGAAAGAAGTACTGTCCTCGAATATGCCCCACCAATGCTTTGAGTTATCTTGCGATCAGCTGCCCTACGTCAATCGGTATGCCGCATGCGATGCAATATGCGGCCATGACTCAATCCCTTGATACCGTCTTGTCATGTGTAGTTGGGATCAGTCGCTTCTTGACCAAGTAGACCCAAAGCCTTCCCTTCGGAAGCAAAGACTTGGATGCTAGGGTGTAGACGCCTTTGAGTGAAACCGACCACTTCGTGCCCGGTTGCATTAAAACTTGCAGCACGTCCTCCATCTACTTCTCTGTTGGGTCATCAATGATTTTGTTCCCCGGTGCCTCCGGGTTATCCTTTATTTGATATAACTCATTGATTTCCCATTGAAGGACACCATTTCTCCTTTGAAGGTCACCGCATCCCTGGTTCCGTGTAGACGCCCTCTGTAGAAGTTTCTCACTACCTGCAGTACAATAATGGCTGGGCATTGGCAAAAGGTGTCCCAGCCATGTTCCACAATCACGCTTGTGATGAGGTCAGGTGGTGGCGTTGGCGCATGGTAGAAGCCCATCTTTATCAGCATATCATCATTCTCTTTTCTCTTCGACAGATGCTTCCTTGCCAACGCGGGCTCTCTACTTTCTGCGATCACTTTGCCCTTTTCTTTTGCCAACACAAGGTGGGCTGCTTGCCTTTGTTTCTTCTCCCGCTCTCTGCTTGTTCCTCCTTCTTGCGTTCCGCGACTTCTTTACCCTTCTTCTTCTGTAAGCGCCTCCTATTAGCTTCGCGCTTCTTCTCCTTCTCTTATTTCAATCTCCTCTCCCCTTCCCCCTTCTTCTTTTTCTCTTCCTCTTCCTCTTCTCTTTCTTCTCTCTCGAACTCTTCTATAAACTGCTCGGAGGCCAGCAACAAACGTTGTTCCTCCTCGCACCTCCGTATTCCTTCGAGACTTGCGAGCTCATTATTACTATGCATTTCCTCATCTTGCAGTCTTCTTCTGCGATTTCCTTCTGCCATAATGAGTTTTGCACGCTCGATTTTCTCCTTCTTCTCCTCTTTTGCTTTTCTTTTTCTTTCTTCTTCTTCTAATGCGATGATTAGTCTATGAGGGTCAATAGTAGACCCTTGTGACGCATTCTCCCTGCGACGCCGCATCAGAGGGGTTTCTTCTCCTTCTTCATCTTCCTCCATCGCAACCATTTGCGTTGTTTTAGGTTGCACCGACTCCATTACTTGTGCCGTTTCCCCCTTATCCTCCCTCACGGAGGTCGATTCTCCATCCTTTTCCGAGCTTGCAGCCCTCTGCTTATTTTCTTCTTCTTTTCTTAGGCGCCTTTCTTCATGTCGGCGCATTCTTCTTTCTTCCTTCTCCTTCTTCTTCCTTTCCTTCTTGGCCTTCACATCTTTGTCATCATCCTTCTTTTCTTTGTTCTTCTTTTCCTTCCGATGATGAAAAGATTCAGCCTCTCCAACCTTCCTCCCTTTGCTTTTCTTCTTTTTCATTTTCTCTTCAGCTAGTTCTTGTTGTGTCTCCACTGCAACTACGTCCATCGCAACTTCAAGAGTCTCAACTGCAACTTTAGCCTCCTTACTCTCCTCCACCGCAATTCTAGATGGTTCGTCATAGGTTTCTACGTTGGCAGTCACCTCAGGAGTCTCTAAGGTCAAAGTGTTTTTTCCTAATTCTTCTTCATTCACCACTGCCTCCGCCACCACCACTTCTTCATTTACCACCACTGCCACCTCCTCCATCGACAGTGGTTTGTTTACAATCCCTGCCTCAGGTAGTCCACCTCCTTGCTCCAGATTGCTTAGAATGTTGCCAAACACCTCAATGTCATTGCGTCTCTTCTTCTCGCTCTTGGTTGAGACAGTTGGGGTTGGAACAGAGGTACTTTCAGTGCTTTGCCCCCTCTTGAACAGAGGAGGCCGGATGGCCAAGGGGTTTCTTAAGTTTCTTCCAGCGATTCTTGGGACGGTGTAGGGTTAGGCAGCAAGCCTACGACTGGCTGCCAGGAATGCTGCCTCTCGCATGGCGATTTGGTCAGCTGAAGGGGTTGATGGTGAGGCATATTGGTTGGAAGCTTGGTCAGCCATGGATGATAAGCTCGAGAGAACTAGAAAATCGTTGGGATGTTGGGGGAAGAAGAAAGCTCTGTATGCTGATGCTAGGGTTTTTCAGAGTGCAAATAAGGTAAAAATCTCACAGACAGGGAAAGGTTCCTATTTATAGGTTAGGCCGTAGTGGGCCCAATGCGATTTTTGCGGCGACAGCCCTCGAGAAGCTCAAAAGGCCCGTCGTTCGAAATTCCTTCATTTATGAGTTTCCTGAAAAATGTCCTTTCATCTGCAGGATCATCATTGCTTTGGGATATGAAACGATTGGACTTCTCAAATGCAAAAAGAATTTTCTTTAATATTTTATTCGGATGGACGCAAGATAAAGATTAACGCAATGTGCACACCAACACAAATGCATATTCGCAGAAGACGGGCAACAACGCATACATCCCCGCAACACACGCCTTAACTAAACACATTTCTGGAGGATACCTCAACATAGTGCATTTAGCTAAGGACGGGCAAAGGACACATACGTGTGCAACACACCCCTCAGCTCAACATAGTTGAGTTGGGTGAACGTAAAGCGTATCTTATTGATTCAAAATGTGTCCATTATCACCTTGCATACTTCGTTGTTAATTATATGATTTTATTTTATATTATTTTTTTTTCATCAACACAAGTTTCTATGACTTGCGGTAATAAGTTACTATGGCATCTTCACTTCTGCTCTCACAGGTGAGGATGTCGTCTAGCATGCCTTAGCTAAACGCATTAATCTCTTTAGCACATATTAAGTTACTCGTTTAATCCATATTAATAACCAAGGGATTAAGAAGACTTCCTGAAGAAAACGATTAACGGAGAAACATAAATAGACAGAAAAGTGGGAATGGAAATGATTGAGACATTCAATATTTCTATTCAGCGTCTGATACATGATTTGTAAATGAAGAGATTAAGAAGATGAAATACAGTGATGAATAGAGTTAGAAACAAATACAAATAAGCGCCAACGTCTTGGCGCCAATCTGGATGGAGATTTGCTTGCCGGCGTGGATGGATCGTGTGGAAGGATGAGCTTTCTGCTACGGCTTGCTCAACCGGTAGCATGGATCTGAGTATAGAGCTTCGCGTTGGGGATTTGGTAGAATCGCTCTGAGACTCACCTCTTGGCCTTGTCTCTTCTCTTCCCGGATTTCTTCCGATCAATCCTTAGCTCAGCCTCTCTCTCTCAGTAATCTAGCATCAATTCGCCCTGTATCAAGTATATTTTTCACTGAAGTCTATTGGGGTATTTATAGGTGAAAAGCTTTGACTCTTGGCTGGTGGACCCCACTTTTTGTTATAGAAATTCCAAACATGGTGGGATAATTATTCCTTCTGTTATGCAATTAGACTATCAAATCTGCACAACGGTTAATTGCACACGTGTCACAATCCTCCACATTTGCATTGCTCAGTTGCATCTTTCGATCAGGTGCTCGCATGCAGTGTTGTTTTTATTACGGCATGCAGTTGAAATTTAGCTCTGGATCGACTGTCGCATTGCGCTGTCATTGCATTGATCGTCTCTTCAATGTTTGACGGGCGCAATGTGACCGAGATGCGTTAATTAGTTTGTCTTGAGCCTTGATCGCAAGCGGTGTCTTGGTTTCCTGCAAAACAGAGTAGAAATATCATTTTCTTCCATCTTGATGATGTTAGTGGTTGTAATTGCGATAATTTATAATTATTGTATTTCTGAGCTAATTTTCATACAATCGACGCATATTTACTCACTTTTGGACAATATCTAGATAAGGCAGCATAAATAACTTGTATTTCTACAAGTTATCAGTCCCTCTCCACATCGAACGCAATTCATTGTGGCCACGTGAGTCAACGCATTATCTTGCGCTGATCCTTGAGATAGAGTTCTCTGTTGGTTAGCCACCATCTGGAGAAGTGAGGTCATTGTGGTCATCTGATTGACTAGTGCGCTCATTGTACTAGTTGACACATCGACACTTTCTATTCTTTCTTGCTCCAGATCTCTCACCTCGAGCCCTGTATCAATCCACTCATCAGAATGTCATGAGGAGCGATCCAAGATATTCTTTGCTTCCATATATGATATGTTCATTAATCCTCCTTCTGTGGAGGCATCGGAAACTACTTCCGTTGATTGGTCTAAACCATTGTAAAAGGTTTCCATCAGAATACTATCAAAAATCCCAATATACGGACAACTCTTCACTAACTGCCCGAATCGCGCCCAGGCAGTGCTCAAGGTTTCCTAACCTTTTTGCTCAAAATTCAACACATCCCTCCGTCTCCTTGTGTTGACGGATGGAGGAAAGAATCTGTTCATGAACCTATCAACCAACTACACCCATGCATTAATCTCGTCTGGCTCTAATGACTGAGCCCACCTCTTTGCTTCATCCTGCAGTGTGTATGGGAACAGATATAGTTTAAGCCCTTCTTAAGTTACACCAGGTATGGAGAATGCGCTGCACATGTCTACAAAATTTGTCAAATGAGTGTGTGGATCTTCTCCTTGTAATCCTCCAAATTGACCTACATTCTAAATCATCTACAGCATAATAAGTGTTATCTCAAAGCTTACATTCTCCTCAACCATGGGTCTTGAAATTCCTGGTGAGAAATTATAAAAATCTGACGCCGCATAATCTCTCATAGGGTCGGGTGCCACATTCTCATTAGCCATGCTTCTTCACCAATTAATTCAGCCCTGCTGAACTCTTGCGCGAATAATACACTTGATCTTTGGGTTCGCTTAGAATTTACGAATCACTCCAGCACTCATAAGCCGTCAGACTGCTCTCCGCGTTGAATAGTCAGTACAAAGAGATCTGTCCTGCACATATCACAAAAATATTCAACACTAATCGTTAACCAGTTCCCTGACAACGGCGCCATAAACTTGTAACACAGGTTTTAAGATGATATACAATGATGCACGCAAGATATAAGTCCATGCGATACTACTTCTAGATATGTGTTAATGATTACTGTTCTTGTAGTATGTTGTGCGTTGTCACAAGTTTCCTTGCATTGGAACCAAGCATAATTCCATTGAAAGTTTCTCAGTGTGATCCGAGGTCGAACACAGGGACTATTTGAGGTTATTGTGTTATGTCTGTGATACATGCGACAAGGGATTTTTCAATTTATAAAAGAGTTTTGTGTACAAGTAATTAAACATGCGATAAAGTAAAGTAAAGCGGTAAAGATGCCGTAATAAAATAAATTGCAATAAAGTAAACCTAAGCTAAGATGGTACAAGATACAGGTTTCATGATACAAGATACCAAGGTCAAGGCTAGCTGTGAAGATTATACAAAGATCGTGTAATGCGGTGGCAAGTCTTATGTGCGAAGCAGAAATAGAAAAGATAGTTAATATAAATAGCACAAGTTCCTTAATCGCGTTAAAGCTATAAGTACGGTTCCGCTTTTCCCTTAGCATACACCTCTTGGTGATCGGCCGTGTTCCCACATCTCTATGATGAAACAGGGACGAATATAATGAACACAAGGTTGCTTCCATTTCTGAAAGTACTTCTCGCTTTAGTTAACGCATTCTTCTAACCTTCTCTCGATAGATCAGAATGGCATCTTTACTTCTGCTCTCACAGTTAAAGATGTCATCTAGCATGCCTTAGCCAAACGCATTTATCTCTTTAGCACAGATTAAGTTACTCGTTTAATCCATATTAATTACCAAGGGATAAAGAAAACTTCATGGAGAAAACGATTAATGGGGGAACGGAAGTAGACAGAGAGGTGGAAATGGAAATGATCAAGATATTCAATAATACTATTTAGCATCTGATACATGATTTGTGAATGAAAAGATTAAGAAGATGAAATATAGTTGATGAATAGAGTTAAAAACAAATACAAATAAGTGCCAACATCTTGGCACCGATCTGGATGGATCGTCCGAAAGGATGAGCTTCCCTCTCAGGCTTGGTCAACCGGTAGCAGGGATCTAAGCACAGAGTTTCACGGTGGGGATTTGGTAGAATAACACTGAGACTCACCTCTCAGCCTTGTCTCTTTTCTTCCCGGATTTCTTTCGATCAGTACTCAGCTCAGCCTCTCTCTTAGTAATCTAGCATCAATTCGCCCTCGTATCAAGTATATATTCTCAGAATTATATGGGGTTATTTATAGGTGAAGAGCTTTGACTCTTGGCTTGTGGACCCCACTTATTGTTATGGAAATTCCAAAGATGGAGGAATAATTATTCCTTCTATTATGCAATCAGATCGTCAAATCTGCACAACGGTTATTTGTACACGTGTCGCAATCCTCCGCATTTGCATTGCTCAGCTGCATCTTTCGATCGGGTGCTCGAATGCGAGGTTGTTTTTATTACCGCATTCGGTTGAAATCCAGCTCGAGATCGACTGTCGTAATGCGTCGTCATTGTGTTGATCGTTTATTCATTGTGGTTTGACGGGCGCAATGTGACAGAGATGCGTTAATCAGTTTCTTGTTGAGCCTAGATCGCATGTGGTGACTTGGTTTCCTGCAATACAGAATAGAAATGTCCTCTTCTACCATCTTGATGATGTTAGTGGATGTAATTGCGATAATTCATAATTATTGTATTTCTGAGCTAATTTTCATACAATCGACGCATATTCCTTCTCATTTGGCCGCAATATCTAGATAAGGCAGCATAAAGTTGAGATTGGCACACTACCGTAGTTGGATGTTCGCATGACACCCGTGAGAACAAGCCAAAACGAAGAGTGTAACCATGATCAATAGTGTCTAATAAATGACACAAATCAGACCATCGCATCCGAACGCATCAAGTTGTTTTTATAAGAAGAGGTAAACATTCCTTTTAAAACTAGAAGGGAACTTTTGAGTAGAGATTTGTTGTATAGAAAAATTAAGTAGGGCTTTGTTATGAATTATCAAGGATAGAAGGAAATTGTGTTGTTAAGTAATGTTGCCTAGGTGGAGATTCGGAGCAACCAATCGACGCAAAATTTAGGATAGGAATTGAGCAATATTGCCTTAGTAGAACATGTGCTTGAGGACAAACATATATCTAAATTTGGGGGTGTGATAACTTGTAGAAATACAAGTTATTTCCACTGTTTTATTTAGATATTGCGGTTAAAAGGAAGAAAAGTTGCGTCAAAAGTATAGAAATTGGCTAAGAAATGCGAGAATTATAAATTATCGAAAATACACCCACTAACACCATTGCGATGGTAGAAAAGAATGTTTCAGTTCTGTTTTGTAGGAAATCAAGTCACCGCATGCATTCATGGCTCAAAGATGAAATGAACAACGCATCTACATCGCCTTGCGCCCATCAATCGAGAACGAAGATATGATCAACGCAATGACGGCGCATGCGACACTCGATCAAGAGCTTTGCAATCAACGCGCTCTCAACTACATGCGGTAATAAAAAACAACACCGCATGCAGAGATAGATCGAAGATATAAAAAGCAACGCAATTGTGGAGAATTCAGACGCGTGTACAGCTGTCAATTGTGCATTTCTGACGGGATTGATTACATAATAGAAGGAATATTCACTCCACCATTTCAGGAACTACCTTAACCATAAAGTGGGGATTACATAATCGTAGTATTAAATTTTATGATCATTTCCATTATCATCTCTCTATCTATTTCCATTCATCCATGATCCATTTTCTCCATGATGTTTTTCTAATTCCCTAGGTAATTAGTAAGAATTAAGCAAGTAAATTAATTTGTGTTAAGGAAATAATTATGTTTAGCTAAAGCATGCTCGATGGCATCTTCACCCGTGAGAGTAGAAGTGGAGATGTTATTCCACCTATCGAGAGAGGGTTAGAAGAATGCGTTAACTAAAGCGAGAAGTACTTCTAGGGATGGAAGCAACCTTGCGTTCATCACGTTCATCCCTGTTTCACCATAGAGATATGGGAACGTGGCCGATCACCGAGAAGTGTATGCCAAGGGAAAGCAGAACCTTAGTTGCATCTTTAACACAATTAACAAACTTGCGATGTTTTTACTAATTATCCTTTCTATTTCTGATTCATCCAGAAAGACTTTCCATCGCATACCACGATCCTTTGCATAAACTTCACAGTCAGTCTTGATCTCAATATCATGTATCATGTATCTTGTATCTTGTATCACATTAGCTTAGTTTTTTACTTTTCAATGCACTTTTATTTTATCAACGCAAATTTATGTTTATCGCACTTTAAATTCATGTATAAACCCAACCATCCTTTATTAATTGTAAAAATCGGTCGCATATATCCCAAAAGTAACACATTAACGAAAACAATCCCTGTGTTCGACCTCAGATTATTCTGAGAAACTTGCATTGGAATTATACTTGGTTTCAGTGCAAGGAAACTTGACACATATTACTCTATCGCATACTACAAGCATCTCATTAACAATGCATATATTTAGAAGTAGTATCGCATAAAGTGTGCATGAGCAGTAACACAGCATGACATTCCATTTCCATTTCCATGTCATCAAGTTTATGGCAACATGAACTTGTTGTTCATTCATTCATATTCATATTTATTCACATGCTGTAAGAAGATAAAAAAAAACCCCGTGTCAATGAGTCACCTTTTCACCAAATACACCCAAAGGCGCGCTTCTGGAAGTAGTTTATTAGACGCAAGGGCTTTGATGCCTTTCATAGATACCGACCTGCCCGATTGTGTTAATATCTTCAGCGCATCCTCCATTTCTTCTTCTGAGGGATCATCAATAATTTTGTTACCCGACGCCTCCGGGATGTCCTTCATCTGATATAACTCATTGATATCCCTTGCACTGAAAGGCACTACCTTCTCTTTCATGATCACCGCATCTTTGGTGCCATGAAGTCGTCCATTGTAGAAAGCTCTCACTACCGTTGGGATTACGATGGATGGGCATTGGCATAATGTTTCCCACCCATGTTCCAACACAACGCTTGTAATTAAATCTGGTAGTGGCATTGGCGCAGGAAAGAACCCCATTTCCATCATCATATCGTCATTCTCTTTCTTCTTTGATAGGCGTACTTTGGTCAACGCAGGCTCACTCCTTTCAACTTTCACTTTGCCCTTATCTTTTGCCAACGCAAGGTGGGATCTTTGTCTTTGTCTCCGTTCCTGTTCCTTGCATTGTTCTTCCCTTTCCCACTCCGCAATTTCTTTACTCTTCTTTTCTCTAATGCACTGCACATTTGCTTTGCGTCTTTTCTCCTTATCTTCCTTCTTCTTCTTTTCTTCCTCTTCTTCTTCTCTCATTTCTCTTTCAAATTTCTCCGAGGCCAGTAATATGCGTTGTTCTTCCTCGAGGCTTATTCTTTCTTCTTCTGTCGAAATTGCATTGTTATGACGCACTTCTTCATCGTGTAGTTTTCTTCTTAAATCGCCTTCTGCAATGATTTGTTGCGCTCATAACATCTTTTCTTGTCTTTATTCTTCCTCTCTTCTTCTCCTTTCCTTCTCTTCTACTACACTTTTCAAAAATTATGGGCCGATTGTTAATCCTTGCGGTGCATTCTCCTTGCGACTCCGTATAAGAGGGGTGATATCTGGATCCTTTGGGTCGTCAGTCACAACCGTTCTTATTTGCGTTGATTCCTCTTGAGGTTGCGCTAATTCTCTTTGTTGTGTTGACACCCCCTCATCTACCCTTACAGTGGTAGATTCTTCGTCGACTTCTGGGCTTTAAACTCTCTTTCTCCTTTCTTCCTTCTTCTTCAGGCGCTTCTCTTCTCGCATGCGTTCCCTCCTCTCACTCGATTTTCTTTCTTTCTTTTCCTTACGTGGCTGGGCTTCTTCATCTCCTTCTGCCGTCTTCTCCTTGTTTTTCTTTTTCTTCTTCTCCTCAGACGTTTCAGGCTGCTTCTCCGCTACCACTTCCTCCAAAGCAACCCTGGTGGGTCCCTCATAGGATTCTATGTGAACAGTTTCCTTAGGATTCGAAACGGCCAAAGTGCTCCTTCACAAAGCTTCTTCCATCTCTTCCTCTGAAGGCAAGGGCTGATTGATAACATTAGCTTCGGGTAGCCCTCCCTCCTTCTCCATATTACTCAGGATACTCCCATACACTTTTCTATCGTCTCTTCTCTTCTTCTTGCTTTCGGATGATAGTTTTGGGAGTGGGGCACTCTTCGTGCTCTACTCCTCTCGGATTTGAAGTGGTTTGGCTACAATAAGCTTTCGCCGAGGTTTTCCGACGATTCTTGGGATGGGTTTTGGCTGGGCGGTGAGGCGGCGGCTTGCTGCAAGGAATGCCACCTCTCTTGTAGTGATTTGGGCTGGGGAAGGTTATGAAGGTAAAGAGGATGAATGGGAAGATTGATCGGCCATGGCTGTGGTGAGTGAAAGAGTTGGGAAAGTTCTTAAGACTTAGGAAGAAAGTTTGAAGCTTTGGGTATGCAGAAGCTGCGCTTAGGGTTTTCTTGTTTGCAAATGATTCAAATAGACTTTCTCAGACGAAGGAGGAGGGAATTTATAGGTTGGGCCTTGATGGGCCCAATGCAAATTCTGCATGGCAAGCCTTGAGGTACTCAAAAATCCTGTCGCCGCACTCCTCACATTTATGAATTAGCAGAGAAGGACGTCCTTTCATCTGCTAAGCCATCATTTCCTTGGAAGCCTAAACGATTGGACTACTCCTTTTGCAAAAAGAATTTATCTTTTGTATTTTATTTGAATGGGCGCAAGGTTAAGATTAATGTAATGTCTCCATTAACGCAAATGCATGTTTGTAGAGGACGGGTAACAACGCATGTATTAGTGCAACACACCCCTCAACTCAATGCATTTCTGGAGGATGGGCGCATGGTATCTCTACTGGTGCAACACTACCTCGACATAGTGCATTTTTGCTAAGGATGGGTGTATAATACATACGCACACAACACACCCCTCAACGTAATGCATTTATCAAGGATGGACGTAAAGTATATCTTGTCAGCGCAAGATGCACCCATCATCGCAATACATACCAGATGTTTTTTTTTATTATTTTTAATTCAATTCACCAACAACACAAGTCGATAAGACTTTGCGGTGTTCATTTTCTTTTACGTCAATCATTCACAGAAATTTTAAGAACAATGCAACTAATAAGGAAATTGAACAAGGCATAGAAATAACAAATTGAATTAATTGAAAGTAAATTCATAAAGCAGCAAAGACTAATTCTAAGCAAACAATAAATAATGCAATGCATAAAGCAATAAAGAAAGCAATTAAACATAGATTTTAGAGATGCGGATTGAAAGAAAAATTCCTCATGATTACCGCAATCCACACCTCTGTAGGTAGTCAAGCTTGCCTGCACAATGTCATCAAGGACATTGTTCCTTCCCATGAGATCCCGGGGCTTATGAGTTACTTGGCAGCGTTCCTGGTGTTCTGTTACGAAGCTCGACTGCCAGTTGCCCGACTTGGATCTCCAAGTTTCTTATTGAAGACGCCTACGACTACATGACAACATCGTACTATTTCAGTAGGGACTCCAATGATGAGGAATTCACAAAGGTGTTCGATGAGGATGGTTGGTTATTCGATTGCCTTTGATGACTTTGATTCTAATTCTAATGAAAAGATGGAGGATTTCCTTGATTCCAAGAATTGTTATTCTGATGGTTACTCTGGCCCCCTTGGGTGTGATTCCCTCCCCAACCGAAGTTAGGGTGATTCCGCCAACCTGGATTGTAAATGTTGTTATAAGGGTTGTTCTGGATAGCAAACATTTGTTGCGGGTTTGATGCACACATCTCCATAGCATGGCCCCTCCGCATTGGATGCAACTTATTGCATCCATTTATGCCGGCATATTGGTTTGTGCTGAACTTTGAGAGAGGGCACCTTGATTAATTGTCATCGTTTGAAAGAGAGAGGTCACCGTGGCCATTTGTGCGGCCAAAATCGTCATTGTTACAATGGCATTGTCATTTCTTCTTCTCTCGGGGCCTCTTCCCAAATACCCGTCATCCACCCAGTCATCCGTGTTTGGCGAAATGCAATCAAGGATGACCTTGGCTTCCGTGTAGGTCTTATCCATGAATCCTCCAGCTGCGAAGGCGTCACAACGGCTTGTGTTGATCGATTTAGGCTGTTATAAAAAGTTTCCATTAGGACGCAATCGAGAATCCCGATATGCGGATAATTTTTCACCAACCTTCTGAAACGCACCCAGGCGGTGCTTAGAGTCTCATTATCCTTTTGCTCGAAATTCAGCATATCCTTTCGTCTCCTTGCGTTGAGTGCTAGAGGGAAGAATTTCTTCATGAACCATTCCACCAACTGGTCCCATGACGTGATTTCATTTGGCTCCAACGAATGAGCCCACCTCTTTGCCTTCTCCCTCAGTGTATATGGGAAGAGGTAAAGTCTAATTCTTTTAGGGGTGACGCCAGGGATGGAGAAAGTGCTACGCATCTCCACAAATCTGGTTAGATGGGCGTGCGAGTCTTCTCCTTGTAGACCTCCAAATTGCCCTGTGTTTTGTATCATCTGGAGCATGATTGGCTTTATTTCAAAGTGTGCGTTTTTCTTAACCATTGGTCGTGAAATTCCAGGTGAGAAATGTAAAGATTGGACACTGCATAATTTCTCATGGGGATATTGCAATCAGCAGCAAGAAATATAGGATCTTGCACTGGTCGATTCACCCATTGATCTCCTTCGGACCTCTCGTTGTTGTTTGCCATGTTTGCTCTTCTTCGCCTAACTCTATTCTAGCGTGCCCTCGTGCGAAAAGTATGCTCGATCTCTAGGTCAGCTTCAAATTTTGGATCGGTTCCAGTACTTATAAACCGCCAACCTGTTCTTCGCATTAAACAGACAGTACAATAGAGATCTGTCCTGCAAAATACCACAAAAGTATTCAACACTAACCGTTACCAATCCCCGGCAACGGCGCCATAAACTTGTAACAGAAAATCTACTTTATCTTTATCTAACTCTAACGCATGGTTTGTGAATGAAATGAATGATGTGCTATATGCGCTCAAGTGTTTTGCAATAAAGATAATTTTATGCGATACTACATTCTAAATGAATGTGTTGATAGTGATATGCTCGTAGTATGCGATTAAGTAATGCGTGTCACAAGTTTCCTTGCGCTGAAACTATGAATCCCGGATCTCCATTTTCCTACTTAAGAAAGTGATTAAGGGGTTAATTAGGAGGAAGTTAAATCCTACGTTATGTAAATAATCTAATAATTTTACAATTGTCATAATAACTGTAATAATTGTCACCTTCTGTGGATCAACAATTAGTAAGAGTGAATGTAAATTATAATGGTTTGGTATTATAGTTATGATAACCATATTTGATCCTAGAGTACGAGTAGAGAGAACCCTAAAAGGATAAAAAGAAGAGAAAACCTTGAAGACTTAAATCCTGAATAGTGAAGAAAGGATTGAAGAACTGAGAAAAATATAGAAAATTATTGGGAAAATTCGTGTGGAAGTTGCATGGAGATAAACCATATTCACAGTATCTAACGAGATTGGAAAGAATGAGAGTTGAGGCAGCGAGAGAATGGGAGAGAGTGAGATTGATTTGAGCGAGAGAATGGGAGAGATAGCGAGATTGGAGAAGAGCGAGAGTTTGAGCGAGATTGGAGAAGAGCGAGAGTTTGAGCGAGGAAGTTGGAGAGAGCGAGAGTGGAGAAAGCGAGACTTTGAGCGAGAAAGTTAGAGAGAGCGAGAGTGGAGAGAGCGAGAAAGTGGGAGAGAGCGAGAGTAGAGAGAGCGAGATTGTGAGTGAGAAAGTGGGATAGAGCGAGAGTGGAGAGAGCGAGACCAGCGAGAAAGTGGGAGAGAGTGAGAGCAGCCTAAACACCTCATTCGAACGTCACGCCCACGCGATCGAAGGAAACCGCCTGTGCATCGAACGATTGGGCATTTATGCATTGAATTTGGCCACAATCTTATAGATTATGCATTGAAAACACTAAATTGAATACAAACAAAGCTTGAAGATGTAAGGACAAACGTCAATTAAAATTTAGGTGTCCGATCAAGAGAAATTCTTAAACCCTAAGAATTTGTGTTGGATGCGTTTGGGAAGAACATATTGAACCAAGGTGAAGTCAGCTTACGTTGATAAAGGGAGGATTAAACATTAAACATTTGGCCATGCAGCCAAGTAGGTGCTATCAATCCCACGAGAAATTTGAATGCCTATAAATAAGGAGTTGGGATTTCATTTTCAAATCACAAATCATAAAATTCGTAAAAAGAGGGGGAGAATAGAGTGCATTGGATAGTGAGAGTGGAGGAGAATGCATCAACTTGAGACGAAGAGATCTCCTAATCTACTCAAGCGTTTATGTAATTCCAAAGCCATTTGAAAGATAAGAGAGTCTAGTGTTCATGGTGAGGCTGTCGGAGAAGAAGCTCTAAGGAATTGGGCTGGAGAATGAGAAAAAGATAGAGGGATCGAGCTATCGAGTAAGCTGGGCCAGTCTTGATATTTGGATGATTCCGGCCATGAAGAGTTATGAGCTAAGATTTTATGGTAAGCTTCTTGAGACATTTTAGAATATTTTTGTAGAAGGAAGTATCTCAAAATAAGGTTTGACACTATGAGTAATCCAAGCTGTAAGTTGGATCTGGTTTCTAGGGGTAAAAAGGGAGCCCGAGGTAGAAAAAGAAACTATTAGAAAGGCTCCTAAGCAATTAAGGTGAGTTTTATAGCATTGATCATTAACACATAGTGTGAGTGTTATAGCTTTGATAATTAACACATAGTGTGAGTGTTATAGTTTTGATCATTAACACATAGTGTGAGTGTTATAGCGTTATAGTTCCGATATATCGTGAGTGTTATGTTGCTTTGAAAATAAAGAATATTGTGTGTTTATACAGTGTTGATAGTAAATGCATATTATGAGTATTCACTTAGCTTTATACTTTGATCTTGGAATATATGCATCTATAGATACAAAATACATGCTTTTGATGATAGGATGATTGCCATGATATTGTTTGTGTGTGACTGTGGAAACTGAGATTATGCCCGGGATATAGTTAGCATGCTTAATAAAAGGTGCTTGGCGGGAAAAATATGGTCGGCGAGAAAAAATGGTCGGCTTCGGGCGGCGGGAAATAATAGTCTGTGACGACCAACAGGAAATATGGTCAAGTACCTAAGCATGACTAGCGGGATAAATAAAATGGTCGATGTGCACATTGGCGGGAATTGGGGTCATAGGAAGGTTTCCATAGATGATTGTATTGATTGATGATATGATATGCATGCTACGTGTAGCTTTTGGGATAAAGATTACTGGTTGCATGATTATATCTTTGACTGTGCATGAGTTATAATGCGAGTGTTGGCATGTGATTGATTTCCTAAAAATGATGATTTTCAAAGTGATTTTCATCTTAAAAGAACCACTCACTGGGCTTAGTAGCTCACACTCTTCAAAATGTTTTCTTAATTCCCCCCCAGGTAGCGGAAGATGAGAAGTTCCAGGGTGCTGCTAAGGTCAAGGTCTGCCGAGTGCCCCAATTACACTTCCGGAGAGTTTTTACAGTTGTCGTTATAAATTTTGTTGTTAAGTCCTTAAGTTGTAGAAACGTTATATCACTGTCGTAATAAAAAGATGGGTCTACTTAATCTGTTATAGTTTATCTCCTTGACTTAATCATTCCGTTGTGTATAAGTTATAGTATGGTATCAGAGTTATTCCGCAAGAATCATTAGGCAGTAAGTGTCAGCTCAAGGGTTGATAACTGTTGCAGTCGCATCCCTCTCCCAAGCTGAGAAGGTGGTTTGGGGGCGGGGTGTGACAGAAACCAAGTATAATTCCAGCGTAAGTTTCTCATAATGATCCGAGGTTGAATACGGGATTGTTGTCGTTAAATGCGATACTTATGTGATACATGCAACCGGTTTTAACAATGAATAAAGAATGTTGGTTTGTACATGTCATACCCTGCCCCAGACCACCCTCTTAGCCTAGAAAAGGGCGTGGCTGCAGCGGTTATCAACCCTTTGGCTGACACTTACTGCCTAATAACTCTTGCGGAATAACTCTGATACCAAAATATAACTTATATACAGCGGAATGTCTTTAGGCCAAAAATTTATTAATTTAGAAACATAACATATTTAGAGTCATTACAACACTAGACTTACAAGTCCTAAAACCCAAAAACTCTAGTCCCTATATGAACAACAGTAACATGTATACAATATTAACAGTAACCACCTAAACAGTCAGGTTACAAATCTCTTTATCCTTTAATGACAGAGCAGATGCAGAGCTATCTTTAGAGGATTTGACCGCTACCTGTGGGGGGGGAGGGGGGGAAATGAAAACATTTGAAAACGGGGTGAGCTTGCACCCAGTGAGTGACTTAAGAAAGATAATTGATTCTCATGCAAAATCTCAATAAAGAGTTTAACTGAAATATAAGCTTTTACAGTACTTGTACTGCAGTATAAACATTTTCCAAGCATGAAACATATAAAGCTATTTTAATCATAAAACAGTAAAACTGTTTCTCAGTTAAGGATAACCCTACTGTGGATAAAAACAATCCTAACACCAACTACTAGTCAAGAGAGAACCCTTTTGCTAAATCTCTGACTCTACCTACGTGCACGTGGCCATACTAAGTACCATCATACCTTAGGTACTTCTGTTTAGATATCTTCTCAAACGTCCTTCAGTATCTGGTTGGTTTGGTACCTTCTCAAACGGCCTTCTGTACCAATAGATACCTTCTCAAAGTCCTTCGTTATCTAGTTGGGCAGATACATTCTTAAATGTCCTTCAGTATCGTGTTTTAAGTAAAACTAGTCATAAATGACTTTCTCTCTTTAAAGCATGTAAAGTATAACACATAAAAACATGGCTTTAAAGGTACTAATGCATACTGAGTATATTTAACACATATAAATCGCTTTTCAACAATTTCTCACACATGCATGCGTTTAAAACATAACTCATGGTTTGCTTGGAAATCACTTTGTAAAACTAGCTGGCATGAGAATAATCATCTTTAAAACATGCTTTCTATAACACGTTGTAATCAAACATTTTAAGCAAATGTTTTAGTCAAAATGTGTTAGCCACTCACCTTGATTGCTTAGGAGCTTTTCACTATAGTAGCTCTCTTTTCTACCTCGGGCTCCCTTTTCAACCCTAGAATCTAGATTCAAATTGCAGCTCAAATTACTCATAGATATAAACTTTATTTTGAGATACTTCCTTCTACAAACATATTCTAAAATGTCTCAGAAAGCTTACCCTAAATTTTGAGCTCAGAAATTCTCGTGGTTTGGCCGAAATCACAGAATCTTCAAGACTGGCTCAAACTGATTCGACAGCCTGGCCCTTCTGTTTTCTTCTCAGTTTCCAGGACGATATCTTCGAGCTTTTCCTCCGGCAGTCCTACCCTAAAAACTAGACTCTTAGAGATTTCATGTGGCTTTGGAATCACTCTAAACGTGTGAGTAAATTGGGAGAACATCTCGTCCCAAGTTGATGCGTCCTCTTCAAACTTCACTGTCCAATGCGTCCTCTTTGAAATTACTAACGCATGGATTTGGCTCCAATGTAAGGTTTTCTCAACACTCCCACTCTTTTTAGGGTATTTTTTAATCATGATCTAAAAATGAAGTCTCTTGGCTCTATTTATAGGTGTCCAAACCTTCTCCAGAGTTGACACCACCTACTTGGCTGCATGTCCAAGTGTCTCCTTCTCACCCCATCAACGCAATGTTGTGATCAACATAAGCTAAATGTCTTCCTCCCATGTTGCCAACGCATGAGCCTCCAATCTGATGCCACCACCTCAAATTCTTAAGGCTTAAGGCTTTCCTCCCAAGAAGACACGTGGTTTTGATGATGTTCTCCTGATGATCTCATCCTTTGTATGCGTCCAACTCTTGGATGTTCAACACATAATCCAAACTTAGTGCATAGCCTATCATTAACGCATAGAAAGCCAATTCACTATCATTACAATTCAACTTTGGCATCACAAGGACTAGCCATCACAAACGCATAGGGTGACCATCCATCCTCGACGCATGGCTCTCTAGGCAGCATCGCACGGCTTACTGGGCGCATAGTGCTGGCCACCGACGCATAGGCGTGCTGCACAGGCTAGCCGCTCGACGCATGGGCGTGCTGCTTCGACGCATAGGCGTGCGGTGTATTCTGGCCATCGCTCACTCGCTCGGCCGCATGGGCTGCACGCTTGGCTACATGGCAGGGCACCTCAACGCACGGCATGGCTGCTCGGCAGGGCGCTGACCGCATGGGCGTGGCCACTCAACGCATTGGCAGGGCGTCTGGCCGAGGCTGCTCGACATATGGCATGGGCGCTTGGCTGGCCGCTCGACGCATTGGGCAAGGGCGCTGGCCGAGGCTGCTTGACACATGGGCTGCCTTCCAATGCATGCCTTATCTACCCTTGTGCCTTCCAACGCATCATATCCATTTTTCCTTCTTCAGCCGCATGCCATCATCAACACACCCTTCCAACGCATTCCACACAAAATTCTATACTTAGCCAAATTTTCCAAATTTTCCCCAAAAGTTAAACTTCCAAATTTCCTCTTTTCTTTAAATCTCTACTCTTTTCTCTATCATTCCACACTAGCTTCCAACACAACCTACTCATCACACTGATCTCAGTAGGGAATCTACTCAAGTAGAGAAATTAGGATTCGGGGTTCACAGTATAGAAATATAATTTGCGATGAAATTAAAAATGGGTTAATAAAGTAAATTTCTAAACTACTATGATACATGATACATGATACACGATATAGGATACTGGGGTCGAGGACTGACTGTGAAGTTGTACAAAAGAATCGATGTATGCGATGGAAAATCTTATGAATGAAGCAGAAAGAGAAAGAGTAAAGAGTAAAAAACACCGCAAGTTTGTCAATCGTGTTGAGGACACAACTAAGGTTCCACTTTCCCTTAGCATACACCTCTTAGTGATTGGCCGCGTTCCCATATGTCTATGGTGAAATAGAGATGAACATGATGAACGCAAGGTTGTTTCCATCTCTGGAAATACTTCTCACTTTAGTTAACGCATTCTTCCAACCTTCTCTCGATAGGCGGAATAGCATCTTCACTTATGCTCTCACAGATGAAGATGCCATTGAGCATGTTTTAGCTAAACATAATTGATTCCTTAACACAAATTAACTCACTCACTTAATTCTCGCTTTTTACCCCGGGGATTAAGAATACATCATGGAGAAAATGGATGAAAAAGTATAGAAAGAGATAGAAGGATGATAATGGTGACGATGATAACATTTAATTCTAAAATTAAGCGTTTGATACATGTTTGTGAATGAGAGATTACAGAAGATGAACACAGAAGATGAAGTAGAGGATAGAAACAAATACAGAAGAAGTGTCAATGTCTTGACACAGATCCCGATCGGAGAATTGTGCTTGCCGGCGTGTGGATGTGGTGGAGAGGAAAGCTTCCCTCTCAGGCTTGCTTTCCCGGTAGAATTTACTTTTGCACAGAACTTCAACTTTGAGAGTCGGAAGAATTCTCTGCTCGGAGACTCACTTCTTAGCCTAGTCTCGTCGTTCTCCCGGATCTACTCTGTAAAGTCACTTCAGACCAACCTCTTTCTCAGTATCAGTATATGCATGTCTCTATATATCTATGTATATCTTTCAGCGAATTTGAAGAAGTTATTTATAGGCAAGACTTTGGCTCTTTAAATTTGTGGTCCCCACTATATAGTTATGGTAGTTCCTGAAATGGCAGAATGGAAAATTCCTTTCTGTTACGCAATCAATCCGTCACAAATGCACAACTAAAAGCTGTACACTTGTTAGAATCTTCCGCAAATGCATTGCTCTTTACATCTTCGATCTATCGCGCATGCGGTGTTGTTTTTTATTACCGCATGCAGTTGAAATTGTGTTGATTGCTAAAACTCAGGATTGATTGTCGCATGCGTCGTCATTGCATTGATCATCTTTTCGTTCTTGATTGATGGGCACAATGTGATGTAGATACATTGTACATTTTGTCTTAAAGCCATTAACGCATGTGGTGACCTATTTCCTGCAAAACAGAGACTGAAACATTCTATTCCCCATCACAATGGTGTTAGTGGGCGCATTTATGACATTTCATAATTTTTCGTATTTCTTAGCCAATTTGTATATGATTGACGCAACTTTCCCCCTCTTTTTGCCACAATATCTAAATAAAACAGTATAAATAACTTGTATTTCTACAAGTTATCAAAGACCCCCACGCACATTTGACCAGCTTCGTGGAAATATGCAATACTTTCTCCATTCCCGGCGTGACTCCGGAAAAAATTAGACTGTACCTCTTCCCGTACACACTTAGGGATGAAGTGAAGAGGTGGGCTCATTCGTTGGAGCTGAATGAAATTAATTCTTGGGACCAGTTGGTCGAGTGATTCATGAAGAAATTCTTCCCGCCCGCAGTTAACGCATGAAGACGGAGGGATGTGTTGAATTTTGAACAGATGGAAAACGAGACTTTCAGCACCGCCTGGGTGCGATTCAGAAGATTGGTAAAGAACTATCTACATATCGGGATTCTTGATTGCATTCTGATGGAAACCTTTTACAACGGCCTGGACAGATCAACGCAAGTTGTTGTTGAGACCTCCGCAGTAGGAGGATTTATGGAAAAAACCTACATTGAAGCCAAGGTCATCTTGGATCACATTTCACAAAACACAGATGACTGGGTAGACAATAGGTACAGGGGAAGAGGCCCAAAGAGAAGAAGAGCAAAAAATGCCATTGTACCAGCTGATACAATGACAACATTGGCCGCACAAATGGTTGCAGTAACCTCACTCCTCCAGACGATGGCAATTAATCAGGGAACACTCTCTCAAGGTGCAACGTAAGTCAATACTCTGGCATAAGTGGTAGTGATCAACTGTGCATAATGCGGAGGGGGTCATTCAGCAAAAATGTGCCCATCGAACCCACAGGCAGTGTACTCCATTCTGAATAACCTGTACAGCAACACATATAACCCAGGTTGGTGGAACCATCCTGACTTCAGTTGGGGAGGTAACAATGACCTGGGAGGTCAGAGGAATTCATAGAACAATTCCGAGAATCGAGGAAACCCTCCAGATTTTCATCAAGGTCTGAATCAGAGTCACCACCAACAGAGGCAATCGCACAACCAACCTTCCTCATCAAACACATCTACAAATGCATCGTCCTTGGAAGCTCTACTGAAGTAGTATATCGAGAAAAATGATGCGGTTATGCAATCCCAAGCATCTTCCATAAGGAATTTGGACGTTCAGGTGGGGCAACTGACAGTCGAGCTTTGAAATAGAACACTGGGAACACTGCTAAGTAATTCAGAAGCCCCTGGATCTCATGGGAAGGAACAATGTCAGTAGTGACATTGTGCAGGCAAGTCTGACCGCCTGCGGGGTGATAACTTGTAGAAATACAAGTTATTTATGTTGCCTTATCTAGATATTGTGGCCAAAAGTGAGTAAATATGCATCGATTGTATGAAAATTAGCTTAGAAATACAATAATTATGAATTATCGCAACTACACTCACTAACATTATCAAGATGGAAGAAAAGAATATCTCTACTCTGTTTTGCAAGAAACCAAGTCACTACTTGCGATCAAGGCTCAAGACAAACTGATAAACGCATCTCTGTCACATTGCGCTCGTCAATCAACAATGAAGAGACGATCAATGCAATGATAGCGCAATGCGACAGTCGATCCAGAGCGGAATTTCAACCGCATGCGCTAATAAAAACAACATCGCATGCGAGCACCCGATCGAAAGATGCAGCTAAGCAACGCAAATGCGGAGGATTGTGACACGTGTGCAACTAACCGTTGTGCAGATTCGACGGTCAGATTGCATAACAGAAGGAATAATTATCCCACCATCTTCAAAATTTCCATAACAAAGAGTGGGGTCCACCGCCAAGAGTCAAAGCTTTTCGCATATAAATACCCCCATAAACTTCAGTGAAAAATATATTTGATATGGGGCAAATTGATGCTAGATTACTGAGAGAGAGGCTGGGCTGAGTGCTGATCTAAAGAAATTCGGGAAGAGAAGAGACAAGGCCGAGAGTTGAGTCTCAGAGCGATTCTACCAAATCCCCGCCGCAAAGCTCTATACTCAGATCCCTACTACTGGTGAGCAAGCCTGAGAGGGAAGCTCATCCTTCCACACGATCCATCCACGCCGGCAAGAAAATCTCCATCCAGATTGGCGCCAAGACGTTGGCGCTTATTTGTATTTGTTTCTAACTCTATTCATCATTGTATTTCATCTTCTTAATCTCTTCATTTACAAATCATGTATCAGACGTTGAATAGAAATATTGAATGTCTCAATCGTTTCCATTCCCACTTTTCTGTCTATTTCTGTTCCTCTGTTAATCGTTTTCTTCACGAAGTCTTCTTAATCCCTTGGTAATTAATATGGATTAAACGAGTAACTTAATATGTGCTAAAGAGATTAACGCGTTTAGCTAAGGCATGCTAGACGACATCTTCACCTGTGAGAGCAGAAGTGAAGATGCCATTCTGATCTATCGGGAGAAGGTTAGAAGAATGCGTTAACTAGAGCGAGTAGTACTTCCAGACATGGAAGCAACCTTGCATTCATTACGTTTGTCCCTGTTGATTATATCATATATAATTTAATTAATTTAATTATATAATATATAATCAAATTCCCTCTTGTTAATTTGAACACTTCAAACTAGCCCAAAAACTGATTCTCAACCTGAATCCATTGAGCTACCAAAGGACCTTATGGACCTATAGCTTGAAGCTCCAACAATACGTGAATAACTAAACTCTTAATCACGATATCCATCATCCGTTAACTGCCAGGCATTTCACTAAAGCCTGACAGTTGCACTCTTCGCACTACAGATATATTTTTTTGTCCATCGGAAATAACCAATCAACAGTACGATGACCCTTTACAAATCATAAGTACAGCTATATCAATTTGTCGTTTTGTCCCTGTAGTTACATCTAACTTCTTAAATACCACCAGTTCCTCTAATGAACGATACATCATAGTCCCACTATGAGTAAACCCTTCTCAGGCCAAGAGAATGTGTGGCGCCACATTGTTCAAGCCCCGGAATCAGGCCTTATGGGAGTAATTTATCTATCTACCCCTATTTGGAGGAATGAGTGAATTCCGTCTTGTGTAGCTGAGTTTCCAGCTCCCCAATCAGACGAATCCCCAAAGTGGGAGGTTTGAGTCGGCGATCTGGCCATTCACACCCATGCAAATAAAAAAAACGGACCTCACAGGCAGGAGTTTACAACTCACTCAGGATTTAGGTCATGTTATCTATGGTCATCCTAGTGAAATGAAAGTCTCTTTCATGAACGATGTTATATAACAAGACTAAACATTTCGTGGTCCAGTCTTATACAAACTTCTTTGTATAGAGTATCTCGTTCACATGTCTAATACACGAATGATCAGGATTAGACCATTTGTAGTACTTTACAACATTTATAACACCTACAAAGCGGGCTGCTCGTAGTGTCACCAAGATAAAATTTATCTCCTTTATCCACAAACTACAGACCATTTAGGGTATCACTTAAAGCATGATCCACTCGTATGTCTCCACATACATGCTTAAGTTACAACGATAACCAGGGATCTTAGTTTATTGTTTGTGGTTAATGCAACTAAAATATCTTATATTTCATAGACTAAAGTGAATAATATATTATATATCACAAAATTTTTGTTCATACATGTGTTTACAAAATACAGGACCCTATGAGATTTAGGGCATCGACCCCAACAAGTAGAGAGGTTATTCTTTTAAGTACTAATTCCACGTCTTGAACAAGGAGTCCCACCCTTTCATTGGCCTAAGAGTAACTCGGTTTAGTGATTGGATCACAAACCAATTGTCCATCATAGGATCAGTGGGGCTTAAGGAGCAAGATGTAATCTCGGGGGATAACAGAATTTCACCCAGCCGTTATTACGAACAATCTGTGAAGGATCGAGTTATCGATTACGGTTAAATCAAGTGGACAGAAATATATCTACAGTGAGGGGAGTGCAACTACTGGGCTTTAGTGGAGTGACCCGGTAGTTAATGAATGTTGTCTAATTCGGTTTAAAGAGTTTAGTCAATTAATCTCGAATTTTTGGAGCCCATGATCTGTAGGTTCATTAGGTCCCCTTACTAACTCATAAACGGATTAAACCTTAAAATAGCATGATGAGTAAATTTGAAACATTCAAATTTGAATTAAGAGAATCAGTAATTATATAGGATATAATTACATGTTTAATTATCAAATTAAACGAAATTGAAGAATTGGATAATATTTAGATTTGATTTAGATATTAGTTACATGAATAGAGATTATCCACATCAGCAACCATTTTCATACTACCTATGAAAAACACCCACCAAACTAAAATTACCCTGAATTGAGTGCTTAAATCATGTTCTGATACCAATTATTGGAGTTAACAAGCAATAAGAAGAAGCAATTATAATAATTAAGCACTCTAATTCATTAAGTTTAGCATTTAAGACAACATGTTTATAAGGAAAAAGAGGGTTTCGGAATTTATCTTTGAAGAACTTCTTCAATCCACAAAATTAGCTTGAATTTTCACTCCAAATGGTTGTAGACCATCATTTGATCTTCCCTACTATTCTCTTGGACCTTAGATTGGATTGTGAGATCCAAGAAGAGTTTGAATTCAAAGGAATTTTTGGAGAGGAAGACTGGTTTTTGGTGTACACACTTCTTCAACTAAAACCAGCTTGTTTACAAACTGCATGTCCCAAATTTGAGCTGAATGTAAATTCTGTTTATATTAAATTATTAAAGCATCAATTCCATAATCATAAATCTCTATTCATGTAATTAATATTTAAATCAAATCTAAATATTATTCAATTCTCCAATTTCGTTAAATTTGATAACTAAATTTGATTATATCGTATATAATTACTGATTCTCTTAATTCGAATTTGAACGTTTCAAATTTACTCATCATGTTATTCTAAAGTTTAACCCGTTTATGAGCTAGTGGGGGACCTAATGGATCTACAGATCATGAGCTCCAACGATTGGAGATTAATTGGTTAAACTCTTTAAATTGAATTAATCAACATTCGTTAACTACTTGATCACTTCACTAAAGCCTAGCAGTTATACTCCACTCACTGTAGATATATTTCTGTTCACTTGATTTAACCGTAATTGGTAACTCGACCCTTCACAGGTTGTTTATAATAACGGCTGGGTCAAATGTTATTTTACCCCATATTACATCTTGCCTCTTAAGTCCACTGATCCTCAAATGAAGAATTAGTTTGTGATCCAATCACTGAACTGAGTCCCTCTTGAGCCAATGAGCGGGTGCGGCTTCTTGTTCAAGACCTGAAGTCAGTACTTAAGAACAATCTCTCACATAATCCTAAAAGTGGGTAGGAGTGAATTCCGTCTTGCATCATATGTCCCCAGCTATCTACTCAGTCTTACCTCTGAAATGGGAGGCTTATTGAGTTGGCTTGACCTATGTAACTCGACTTTAATCTTGAGCTAACTATGAATGCCAGTTTATTAGGGATTATCCTTAGATTTGCATAGATATTTCCTCTTATACAGTTTATGCTTTTCAACTTTACAAATAAGCTCTATTTTGTTAAATTTCGATGTTATCTAATGAAGCAACTCATTTGGAGTTGACTTTAAACACAATCCTTTAATTAATTTTCAAAAATAAGAGGGAACCAACTTTTGGTTGGAGAATTCCACATTGAAAATTTTTTATTTGGAAGTCTTCCTTATGTACTCCAACCCTGAACTTTGGGTTTGGGCCCAAAAGGGTATTCATTTTTTTGGAAAGAGTGAGAAAATAGACCAACGTGGGTTCGGTGGACCTCCCACACGTGTGCAGCTGCCACCGTCCTCTGTACACAATCCTCTCGAAAGTTCTCAGTTCTCCTCTCCTATTTTTTCACTCCACTTTCCATTTTTTGATCAGTTAGTCAGAAAGGGTGTGTGTTCCGATCGATAACAGTGCATTTTCGATCAGGTTGTTTATCTTGGGGACGACGTAGCAGTATTCCTGACCTACTTGCACATTTTGGCAGAGCCATGAAACATCTTAAAGAGAGTGAGCTCTGCAACTCAGCCTATAACAAGCTTCTGTTTTGCAGGTTTTATTCTTTGCTCGACTGCCATGACCTAAACATTTGCTGTTGTCCTGTTCATCATCTGAGGGTCATGCCATTTCCAACAACTCTGTTATCTAATATTTTTTTATTAATAAAATACTTTTTCCAATCATTAATTCAATGTTATAATGTGAATACAATTTTTGTTTTCTTTTGATGTGTTTTAGTTATGTAGAATTTAAGTTAACATATTTACTTCACGACTTAATCTTTGATATTTGTATTCTTGCATGTTCCATGGTGAAAATTTTGAAGTTTCTTGTTTACTAATTGCAAATTTTTATCCTATTTTCAATAACCTCAATGGTACTTCTGAAAGGTCAAGATAAGAGAAATGTTATTTATCCTATTTTTATCCTATTTTTATCCTGCCTCTCATTTATTGTACAACATCTGCATTATTTTGCAACGTATGGTTGGAGAAAAAAATGACTGTTAAAACTATAGTATATTGACAGGAAAATAAGGAATATTACTCTTTTATTTTCTGCACTTACACATTACTGAAAATAGAAAAATAAATACACACTGATTAGATGTGCAATTATTCAATTATTTGTGGAGTGTATGAACCTAATTCTCTTCATATACTATTTGTTTATCTTACGATAGGACGGGGAACTATTTGTACCTTACGTTAATGAAGAGTCTCGTTGCATTTTCAAACAAAGAATAGGTGTATTGGTTAAAAATAACTTCAAGGATTCTATTAGGCTGTTGTGAGTGAAAAAGTTTAGGAGAGTTATCCTTGTGACTATATTTGTAATTTGATTAATTAGGTGTATATTATGCAATTGTTTGTTTCTTCTATCATCATAAGATACACATCAAAGGTACAAAGTCTTAACTTGTATGTATATCTATTTATTATTTTTGTTCTTTGTTTCAATAATTTTACTTAACTTTTATAATTTAGGAGGTATTTAATAAATGGGTATGGATTATTAGATTGGGTGGATATTTATTGCCCGTGTTTGTTAAGCCCATAAAGAAAACCTATGGGTTATTAAAACCCTCTTTTTTATCCACTCAAAACTCCCATTTTTTATCCCCTCAAAACTAATCCTAAAAATCAATATATTTTCAACTCAACTCAACTCAACTCTGCACAACAAACACAAAAAATAATTACCAACTCATCTCAACTCTGCAAACAAACACATACAATTTAACTCCTCAGATAATTTAACTCTCCAAATAATAATTACTAACTCAACTCAACTCAACTCTCTACTTTTATCACATACCAAACACACCCTTAATGACTTTTTGTAGGTTGTTGAAGGACAATCAATGCATGCAATATCTAGACAACAAATAGAACGAAATTGGAGGTAACTGGATTTTTCAATCAATATTTTGTAATTTATAAAAGTTTATGATTCATCTCCAAATATATGATACTAATTAATGTATCTTTCCTTTTTTTTTTTTTTTATTATATCACTCTTGTAAGAATGCTTATTTTGATTATGTAGATTATAAGTGTTTTCTTTATTTCAACTTTAATGTGTAGCAAGGTATAAAACACAATAATAGTAATATGAACATAATCGAGAAGCTATAAAAAGTTCTTCCTAAAAAACAGCTATAAAATGTTTATAAAAGCTATCATTTTTTTTTTTTTTTGAACATCTGAAGGCTTATTATAACTTTTATTAAACAAATAGTTGTAGATGAAAATAAATGCTATAATACACAAACAATAACTTCATATTTGGGGTATAAATGTACTTTTATAGCTCTTTCGAAATGTTATAATACATTTTATAAAGATCAAATATGGTGTGCAAAAACGCTATAAAAAATCTATTTTTTTTATAAAAAAAAAAGTATTGTGATTAAAGCGGGGTGGGAAAATCGAACCTCAAACTACGAGGTTGATAGTACAAGTACTATGCCAATTGAGCTAATCTCTTGTTGGCAAAAATAGTCTAGTATTTCATAGCGTGTTACTAAAGGCTATAAAATGGTTGGACTTTTTATAGCATTTTAAAAATGCTAGAAGAAGTCTCATACTTTTAATAGCTTGGGTTGTCACGACTTTGCAGAAAAGTTATAAAAGATCTATTATTGCATTTTTTTTAAGCTAATGTAGGCGTTTTTTCTGTAGTGTCCCTCCTACACTTTTTTAATTTAGATGGATAATTGTAATTGGTATACTTTTAGGGGTCGTTTGGTTGGAGAGTTTTCTGCATGAAAATTGACACAAGTATCCAAATCTCATGTTTGTTTCATAGTTTTCAACCATTTTCTTGAGAATAAGTTATGACCAACTATTCCCAGACATCATGATTTACCACCGACAAAGGTTTTCTATTCCCTTCCAAAACTGCAAGTTTTCTCTTTTCTCATCTTTTTATTTTAAATATAATTTCACTTTAAATACAGTTAATTAATTATGTAATTAATATTAATTTAATACAAATAAAATACATATTTATTTTCAGAAATGAATAATAATTTATTAAAACATTTACTTGACTTATTTTTACAATAAAATTTTATTAAACGAATGCAATTATTTTTTTACATAAACTAGTAATTTATTAGCCAACATTATCTTAAATATGTTTATTAGTAAACTAGAATTAGTTAAATTAATAGTTCAATGATAATAATTTACTACTTTATTTTTTTTAATAATCAAGTAATTATTTATTTCGATTAATTTTAATTCGATCATTCATTATGAACATGTAATCATCATTATTGATCAGTTAATTATTTATAGCGATTAATTTCTATTACTTCATTCATTATTAGCATATTATATTTACATTACCTTTTTAGTGTTCTTTATTAATATATCATATTTTTATCTCTTTTTTTTTACTTTATATAATATATTGTTTATTAAAATATATATTCTTATATTATTTAATTAAAATTAAAATTAATAATCTTTAACTTAATTAATTAGTATGATGTTCATTAAATATATCAATTGGTCAATTTTAATTATAAATTACTCAATTTTTTTAAATATTTATAACTGAAATTATTATTGATTCAAAATCAATTAAATTTTTTTATCGATATATTGAATGTTGTTTATTGGTTAATTTATTAATTTATTATAATTATAGAAAATTTTCATGCTTAATTTCATAAATTAAATACAAACATAATTTTTGTTATTAAATTTTTTATAGAATTCCCATGCACAACCAAACACAGTCAGCTATTTTTTTTCAAAATCAACTCTCTTTGTTTAGAAAAAACCACTGCTCGCACGAGATTTCAAGAGAAATTAATTTCATGGAACTTGAACTTTGTATTTGTATTAATTTTGTGGAAATTGAGTACAATCTCTAATACATAATATTTTGAT
>NW_028325455.1:0-67118 GCF_027475165.1 Benincasa hispida
AGATCCAGTGCAAACCAGCGAGATTCCCGTCCCTAGCGAGATCCACCTCTCGCTCTCGCTCGCTCGTGCTCTCGCTTCCTCTCGCTCTCGCTCTTGAGCTGCCTAAGCATCTTCCTAAGCAGCGGTCTGCTTATGCCCAGATCCTCTGTGACAACTTCAAAAATTCATAACTCAAAATCCAGCCCTCTTCTGAAGAAACTTCCTTCTACAAAATGTTTAGATTGAGTTAGCAACATTACCTTAAAATTTCAGCTCAAAATTCTTCGTCGTTTAATATGGAGATTCAAAACTTCATCATTGGCCCCAATTCAAGCAGCTGCCTACTTGTTCAACAATTTCTAGTTCAACCTTCAAAATTATATAACTCGATTTTCAGGCCTCATCTTAAAAAGTTTCAATCTAAAAAGTTGTTTATAATTGAGTTAACAATATTATATCAAATTTTTAGCTCAAAACGCTTCGTAAGTCGTCCTGGAGCTTCAATTCTTCACTGGAGATTCACCCAATAAACGAACCCTTCATCTTTATTTTGTTGATCCATCCATTTTTTTCTTGTTTTATTTTCAAATAATACTTTATCTAATTTTTTTTTCATAGTTATCCTTTTTATTATTTATTATGTTTCCACACTATCATAGTTTATTTCCTCTCCATTTTTTATAATGGTTTGCATCTTTCTTTTTTTAAATACTGTTGAATTTTTAGCCGAATTTCAAAAACAAAATCAATTTTTTAGAAACTACTTATTATAGTTTTCAAAATTTAGATCACAATGTATGAAACTGGGAGATGTAAGTAGTGTTTATAAGCTTAATTTTTAAAAATAAAAATCAAATAGCCTTAATATTTCATTTGTTTAAATATACGATATTTTCTTCTGATTTCTACAAATATGGAGTAGTATTTAAGGATAAGATAATATTTCTCAATTTAATGATTGTTTATTTTTATAATTTTAAACTTTTTTGCAGAGTTACTTTTCAAAAGGTTTTGTACCATGGGTTAATGATTAGGTATTTTTGTGTAACTGTGTTTTATTATAATTCAAGTTTGATTAAAAAAAAAGTCTCTTTTAAATTTTCGAATGAAACATTGATTGTTATGATTGTGAGTTCTAAAATTATTGTATTTTTTTTAATGCTAATAAAATCTTTGTTTGTTTGATTTTTTTTTTTTTTTAATTTTTAACCTTAACAAAATCTTAGTTCTTTTTATTTTTAAAGATTAACAAAATCTTAGTTCTTTTCAGTTGTAAATTTAATATTTTTTGAATTACTGCATAATTGTTATTTGATATTGGTATTTTGGTCATTTCAAAATTCTCGAATAATAATTTAAAAAATCATTTTACGATTTTCTAATTTTGATTTTTTTTTTTTTTTTTGCTATTTTTCAAAATGAATCTTCAAAATTTACTATTTCTTTTGTTGACCCAAATTTGAATTCCTTTTCTTTACCATCCATCACTTGATATAGTTTTTGATGTACTAAAGAAAAATAACATATATCCCTAAACTTTTTATGTGTTAGTCAATATACTCCTAAAATTTGTAGTTATATTAGTCAAAAGACTCAAAACCATAAGTTAATGATTGTATTAGTTTAGGCCTTTCATAATTTAGGATAATCTTTGCTCCAAACACATCCTGATTGTTACATACTAAAGATCAAGAGACAAAATTGTTACTTTTCATAAATATTCACGATTAAGAATATTTATTTTAACTTTTAAGAGTGTGAATGCTTTGAGTTGTTAGATTTTAAGGTTTCTATTTTTATCGATGTCACTTCTGGAAATCTGATTAAACATATTCTATTATAGTATGATGTCGTGTTCTGCATGTGACATCTGAATATCATGAAATCAACATTCTTATCGTATCTTTCAGAACTGACGTACTAGATATGTAATTTATGTCATTTTTGACTTGTTTAGAAGGTCAATTATGAAAATATCATATCATTATTGTCGATGGAAGTAATACATATGATCAACTATTTATGATATATTTCAATATTAATAAACATAGTAAGGATAATACATAGATAATCGTTAATTTTTTTTCTTAATAATTATTAAATTTTGTTTCATACCATTATTTTCTCTTTCAAATAAAGTAAAACATCATCCATCCAAAGATTTAATAAATATATATTTATATATATGATAATTTCAAATTATCCATATTATTATTTAAAAAGTTTAGGAGTTTAGTTGATAAAATATATGTATCACACGATATTTACCTAGAAAGAACGTAATGAAGGGTGTAAAATTGATATATCTACGAAAGTTTAGGATTTAAATTGATATAATTTTTGTTTAGAGTTTAATTTAGTGTTTTCTTTTCTAATTTAAAAAGAAAAATTGGTTTTTGTTTGGCATGCAATAAATAAATATGATATAGTTTGTTTTAATAATTATGATTGATTTTTAAAAGTTAGACAATTTAACAAATTTTATTATGGCATTCCATCTCAGAGAGTTTGCACCAATGGTACTTATTCGACCTAAATTCTTTTTATAAGAAAAATATGTTTTGTGAAGATTTGAAACGTCTCCTTCATTATTCTTTAAATGAACAACTACACGTGAAAAGTTGACTCCCATAGGTAAAGTGTAACACATAAATTTACTAAAAATATAAAGGCAATATGTATAGGTAAAGAGTTTCTCCTAATAACATTTTTTTTTCATATATAGGATAAATTTATAAATGTAATAATTTAGTACTTGTATTTTGAAATTTGTAATGATGTCATCTGTATCTTGAACAATCGTTATGTATTTAAAAGTGTATAGACTAAGGGGCGTTTGGGGCAAAGAGTTGATTATTATAGTCCTAGGTTATTATAGTTAAGTTATAATAGTTTGTGTTTGGGGTATAGATTATATTAGCTTGGGTTATAATAGTATGTGTTTGAAGTGTAAACTATTTTAATTTGTGAAGGAAATAGTAAACACTGTAGCAATGAATAAAAAGATATGAATGTGAAATAGTAAAAGCCATAATAAATAGTAAATACTATAGAAAATGAGGGTTTAGAAATAATATTGACTGTAACTAATTGGGGAATACAAAATAGTATTTACTTTAGTAGTTATTATAATCTTAGGATAGTCTTCGCCCCAAACACATCATAAATTGTTACATACTAAAGATCAAGAGACTAAATTTTTACTTTCCATAAATATTCATGATTAAGAATATTTGTTTTAACTTTTAAGAGTGTGAATGCTTTGAGTTGTTAGTTTTTAGGGTTACTATTTTTATCGATGTCACTCCTGGAAATCTGATTAAACATATTCTATTAAAGTATGATGTCGTGTTCTGCATGCGACATCTGAATATCATGAAATCAATGTTCTTATTGTATCTTTCGAAACCGACGCACTAGATATGTTACTTACGTCATTTTTGACTTGTTTAGAAGGTCAATTATTAAAATATCATATCATTATTGTCAATGAATGTATTACATATGATCAACTATTTATCAATATTAATAAAGATAGTAAGGATAATATACAGATAATCATTAATTTTTTCTTAATAATTATTAAATTGTTTTCTCTTTCAAATAAAGTAAAACAACATCAATCTACAGATTTAATATATATATTTATATATATGATAGTTTCAAATTATCCATAATATTCTTTAAAAAGAATATTCCTCAAATGCTTTTGAAGAATAAGCCAAAAGAAGAATAATTAAATCCAAAATATTACAATACAACTCTCACAGTTTCACGTCTCACCAGTTTCCGGAATTGCATGCATGACAGGCCACGTGGTAGATTTTTAAATCTATACATATGTGTGTCAGGGCTGTTCATGAAACATGTGAGATCATGTTGTCTTTAATCTATTTTGGAGAAATTTTCATTTTAAATTATACCTATTTAAATCTTGAACTTTCATAAATTTATCGATTAATCATTTTTTTTAAGATTTGGTTTGAAAAATATTGTAAAAATTATTTAATTCCGTTTTAAATTTATCTTCTAAATTATTATAAGTGAATCAATTATTTAGACCCTTTATTAAGATTACATTTGAAAATTGTCGATGCATTTTATTCTTATACGTGTATAGGCTTTTCGAGATGATGAATTAATAAAATAGATGATTAAACTTGATGCATGGACACTCTTCAAAAGAAGTTTTAGTTGAGAGTCTAAATTGATTTGTCGTTCACAAGCTTCTCAATCTCACACATTCCAGAATTGTCATTTACCCCAAAATTCCACTCCGATAACAAAATGTTCTCATCGCCATCTCCTTCAACAATAATCGTTTCCGTTCCGCCTAATTCGCTGATTCCCACCATCAAATTTTCTCCATTCATCAAATCGCCCATATTCACTTCCGATTGAACAAACCCTAACTCCCCTGCCATATTGCTACTATTTCCCCCAATTTTATCATTCGAATTCATCACCATATCAATAAACCATTGATCCATCAAATTTCTTCCATTGTCAACAAGATCCATCTCATTGCTCCTTATTTCAAGCAGAGGAGAGTTAGAAGGAACAAATTCAGTAGGAGGAGGAGGAAGACGATGAACCAGTTGATGATACTCGATTCGTTTTTGGCAGTCTCTTATTCTTTCTCCGACCATCCAGAACAATGTGAGCAATTCCCCATTGGTGAGTTGGGAAATATGATGACCTTGATGCAATTGATGCATCAGAAGATCGAGTTCGAGTTCTTGATTTTTCTTGATGAGTTTCTTTAGCATATCTTGAGCTTTGGTGGTGCATTCCTTGAGATATGTCTCTTGATTCGTCATCTAATCTTTTCTAATCTAAAATTAGGCAACCTATTTAAAAAGCTCACAACTCGAGTCCGAAACTAAAAGAAAAAAAAAAATAACAGACCAAACCCTAGACTAGAATCATCTAATCTCCATCTTCACATTTGAGTCCCCACAAAGTTCACAAAAATTTAAATAATTTGGATATGTTCAATAATAAGTTCTTCGTTTATCTTCATACTTCTCTCTCTAATATTCTTCTTCTTCTTCTTTACAATATGAGTCACTTTTCTATTGCATTTTATTAACTATTGTACTTCAACATCTTAGATGTTTTTTTTGTATTGTATTTCAGTGTTTGTATTCTATTTTGTGCTATTGTTATTAACTTGTATGCTAAATTTATCCCTATCCTAGATTTTTTTAAAGGAAAAAATGTATCTTCAACGTATCAGTATCCTTGTTTTTTAGAAATATATATATTAAAAAAATACTAGTCACTAGTCAGACACATATGTACTAACTAATACCGATCTTCAATTACACTTCCTTTAAACTGTTTCTTTGAGTGGCAGAGCAGCAGCATAATAGTCTTTTGGGAACTAACCGCTACCTGAAAGAAAACATTTGAAAACGTGAGCTAGAAGCCCAGTGAGTGACTTGATAAAACGTAAATCTCATGCTTAAACTGAAAGCTTGAAAACATAACACTGGGACTTAAAATATACCAAGCAAACGTGTACATAAAACCTTTTAAACCATTGTATCTGCAACTGAATCTTAGTTGAAAATGAACATTCCCTACTCTAATTCCCATCGTCAAGCCATGACCAGGTGAGACCTCTACTTCGACCTGTTCACGTTAAGCTATGGCTAGAAGAGATCCCTATGTCGATCTCTTTAAATATACTGATGGCATCTCAAGCAACATCCTTAAAACATAAACGTTGATAACAACTCTTAAACATCAATAATCATCATTAATCCCTAGTTGAGAACGAGCATACACTACTCTAGCTCCCAACGTCTATTATCGGCCAAGAGACCCATACCTCGGCCTCTCATTCAGACCCACCTACATACACATGGAGATTGCTATGTACCGTCAACACTGTAGGTACATGTCACACCCCATCCCAGATCACCCTCTTAGCCTAGAGAAGGGCGTGACTGCAGCAGTTATCAACCTTTAGGCTGACACTTACTGCCTAAAAACTCTTGCAGAATAACTCTGATACCAAATACAAATTATATGCAACGGGACGGCTGTAGGCCCACAATTTATTAACTTAGAAACTTAATATGTTTAGAGTATTTACAACATTAGATTTACAAATCCCAAAACCCACAAACCCTAGTCCCTATATGAACAATAGTAACATGTGTACAATATTAACAGTAACCACCTAGCAAACGTTTACAAGTCTTTTGGTCCTTTAGTGGCAGAGCAGATATTGAGCTGTCTTCAGAGAATTTGACCACTACCTGTGGGGGGGAAAAACAAAAACATTTGAAAAGGGGTGAGCTTACGCCCAGTGAGTGACCAAGAAAACATAGTAAATTCTCATGCATAATTTCAGAAAATAGTTTTATCTGAAATATAAACTTTTGCAGCATAAATATTTTCCAAGCGTAATGTATATAAAACAGTTTTAAACATAAAACAGTAAAATCATTTCTCAAATCAAAGTACTGTATATCTGGTAAAATAATTCCAACACCAACTACTAGTCCAGAGAGAACCCTTTTGCTCAATCTCTGACTTTATTCACCTGTGGCCACACTAAGTACCTTCACACATTAGGTACTATTGCTCAGATACCTTCTCCTTGTACTTCAGTATCGAGCTACTAGGATACCTTCTCCAACGTACTTCAGTATCCCGTTGGCTTGGTACCTTCTCAAACGTACTTCAATACCAATAGATACCTTCTCCTTGTACTTCAGTATCTAGTTGAGTGGATGCCTTCTCCTTGTACTTCAACATCGCATTTTACCAAAACTATTTATAAACAACTTTTCTATTTAAAGCATGTATAGTATAACATATATACAACATGGCTCTAAAGATGGTAACGCATGTTGGATAAAATCAGTACATATACATATGTAAATAGTTTTTCTACAATATGTATGTGTTCAAATCACAATTCAAACTTGCTTAGAAACCACTTTAGAAAACTAGTAGGCATGAGAATTATTTTCGCAAACATGCTTTCTGTAAAACGTTTGTAATCAAAACAGTTTAAAAACATTTTAGTTCGAAAACATTTTAGCCACTCACCTCGAACTCTTAGGAACTTTTAACTCTAGTAGCTCCTCGGGTCCCTTTTTCACCCCTAGACCCCTAGAATCCAGATTCAAATTAAAACTTAGATTACTTATAGTTCCGAAACTTATTTGAAAATACCTCCATCTACAAGCGTATTCTAAAATGACTTAGGAATCTTACCCTAAAGTTTCAGCTTAGAATTTCTCATGGTTTGGCCGTAATCTCAAAATCTTCAAGACTGGCCCAGACTGATCCGACAGTCTGACCCTTCTGCCTTCTTCTCAACCTCCAGCCCAGTTCCTTTGAGCCTTTTCCTTCGAAAGCCCTACTCTGAAAACTAGACTTCCAGAGTTTTCAGATGGCTTTGGAATCACTCCAAACGCACGAGTATATTGGAAGATCTCCTCGTCCAAAGTTGACACATTCCTTTAAACCCTCACTACCTTCTACTTTCTCTACGAAATTTATGATTTTTGTGTGATTTGAAAATTAAATCCCAACTCCCTATTTATCGGCGTTCAAATTGCTCGTGGGATTGACAGCACCTACTTGGCTGCATGACCAAATGTTTAATCCTCCCTTTATCAACGTAAGTTGACTTCACCTTGGTTCAATGTGTTCTTCCCAAATGCATCCAATACAATTTCTTAGGGTTTAAGAATTTCTCTTAATCGGACACCTAGATTTTAATTGATGTTTGCCCTTACGTCTTCAAGCTTTGTTTATATTCAAATTAGGATTTTTACATGCATAATCCACCCCAACGCGTCCAAATACATAGGTGAGGCGTGGGCGTGACGTTCGAATCGGACAAAGCAAGGCTAACAAATAGGCACTCTCGCTCTTTCCGCTCTCGGCAGTGTCGATCTTTCCCGTTTTCTCACTGGTCTCGCTCTCTTCACTCTCGCTCTCTCTAGCAATCTCGTTGGTTAGCTCTCTCCAATCTCGTTGGTCTCACTCTCTCCACTCTCGCTCTCTCCAGCTTTCTCGCTTCTCTCGCTCTCTCCCATCTTCTATCCAATCTCGCTCTCTCCCATTTCCTCTCCAATCTCGCTGGTCCCAATCTCAATGATCTCACTCTCAACGATCTCACTGATCTCACTCTCAACGATCTCGCTCTTAGCTACTGCGATCATTGTTCTCCGTACACGTTTGCTCACCACTTTATGATACTTTTACACGGATTTTCTAATTTTTTCCAAAGTAATTTCCCATATTTTTCGCATTTCACATAAATTCCATTTTTTCCTCAGTCCTTCAGCCATAACGCATTTCACATAACTTCTCTATATTTAGCCGAAATTTCACAAACTCAATTTCCATATTATTCCACACTAGTTCAACCTACTTATTATTTTCCCCAACTTTCCCAACTCAATTCCATATTTTTTTTTTCTTTTCAAATCCCCATTCTTTCTTCACCATTTCATACTAACTTTCTCATCAATCAACTCAACTTATTTATACAAATTTAAATAGGGACACACAATTAAGTGGAAAATTAAGACAATTTAAATAAGAAAACACACTTAAGTGTAAAATTGGGATTCGGGGTTCACAGTACATTTATTCAGATACCTTCCTTACCTTCAGTATCCCTATTCATTATGTTTAGAAATACCAACGCATGTACTTTTGCAACCTTAGGTATTTAAAACATAGTACGTCAAGCTTCATTCAACCTTACCTTTAACCCTAACGCATGTTTCATACTTTGTGAAATAAGTTGGCATAAAACATATTGAACTAGCATGTAAAACCACTAGCATGCATTAGACATAGAAAACATACTTGGAAAACTCATATATTAGTAAACATCACGCGTTGATAAACATTCATAAGCATTAGAATTTCAAACTATCCTTCTAGTCTAGAAAAATATACGACTGCCTTTATCCTTAGTTGAGAGTGAACTACTAGTTTTAACCCTCAACGTCAACCTTAGTCGGGGAGAACCCCTTTCGCTCAGTCCCTCGACGTTATATTACCTACGTGCACATGATTATAACTGAGTACCATCGTACCTTATGTACCTGACTAGGATACCTTCACATTGTCCTTTAGTATCCTCAGGTACTTGACTAGGATACATTCTCATTGTCCTTCAGTATTCTCAGGTACTTGACTAGGATACCTTCTCATTGTCCTTCAGTATCCTTAGGCACTTCTGCTCAGATACCTTTTCAAAGGTCCTTCAGTATCGAGCTGCTAAGATACCTTCTCAAATGTCCTTCGGTATCAAGTTGGTCCGGTACCTTCTCGAATGTCCTTCGGTACCTAGTTGGTCAGATACCTTCTCGAATGTCCTTCGGTATCTGGTTGGGCGGATACCTTTTCAAATGTCCTTCGGTATTTAGTTGGGCATACCTTCTCAAATGTCCTTCGGTATTGCGTTTTAAGTAAAACTACTCATTAACATTTAGTTGAACACTAAGACTTAGTGCTCAAATCATCATACTAGTTCATCATAAAAAATGGAGTTACTTAAACATGCTGAAAGTATTTGGACAAAATAACATATTTAAATCATATCAATTCCATGGAAAACATGCTTTACTTAGCATGAGAAACAGTTTCACAAACACGTTGCTTGGCATTTCATTTAAACACTTAGCATGAGAAATATCTTCAAGAAATCACAGTTTCTAAATCATTAAAACAGTAAGTCATCACATAGTCACTCACAGCTCGTTGGCCTCTTAACGGGTTATACGCCTCTTCTAGCTCTTCTTTGATTGAAAGAACATAATTCCCAGTTAAACTACTTAGAATTCTTAGCAAAATACCTCAAATAGTTCATTTACTAATGGAACTTTTATCAACAAAATCAGCATGACTAGCGAGAAAATCATCATGAGCGAGATCATCCCTATGAGCGAGATTTACCATTCCTAGCGAGATTTATCATTCCCAGCGAGATTTGGCACTTTCCAGCGAGAATTAACGCAAAACCAGCTAGATTTACCATTCTTTTCTTTGTTTTTATGTGAAAAAATTATCATTATTTTAAAATCTTTTTTTCTTTTTCTCTTTTTCTTTTGTTCTTATTGCCATTAATCTTTTATAATTTTAAGGCTATGAGTACCAAAGGTTAAAAATATCTTCTCTTCTTTAGTGATGAAATGTATCGAGATTTGTAATATGATTTCTTTCCTTTCGTGAATTTGGAGGCAGGGTTTTATCTCAATTAAACGATAGTGAATTTTATGAAAGTAATAATTTAATTGCTAAATTTTAGTGGGTAATGAACTTAAGGGTAATTGTTTTAAATGGTAAAACTCTTGAAAATATTTTTAGTATAACAAAATATTACTGTCTATCAGTGATAGATCGCGATAGACATATATCAATGGATGACAGATCACGATGGACATCAATCTCGCAGTCTATCATTGACAGATAGTAACGTTTTGTTATATTTATAAATAAGTTGGTTCATTTTCCTTTATTTAAAAACACCTCATGATTTTGTCTCTATATTTTTAGTTTTATAATAATTTGGTACTTGTATATTGAAATTTGTAATGATGTCATCTGTATCTTGCACAATCGTTATGTATTTAAAAGTGCATAGACTAAGGGGCGTTTGGGGCAAAGAGTTGATTATTATAGTTCTAGGTTATTATAGTTAAGTTATAATAGTTTGTGTTTGGGGTATAGATTATATTAGTTTGGGTTATAATATTATGTGTTTGAAGTGTAAACTATTTTAATTTGAGAAGGAAATAGTAAACACTATAGAAAATGAATAAAAAGATATAAATGTTAAATAGTAAAAGCCATAACAAATAGTAAATACTATAGCAAATGAGGGTTTAGAAATAATGTTGACTGTAATTAATTGGGGAATACAAAATAGTATTTACTTTAGTAGTTATTATAATCTTAGGATAGTCTTCGCCCCAAACACACCATAAATTGTTACATACTAAAGATCAAGAGACTAAATTTTTAATTTCCATAAATATTGATGATTAACAATATTTGTTTTAACTTTTAAGAGTGTGAATGCTTTGAGTTGTTAGCTTTTCGGGTTACTATTTTTATCGATGTCACTCCTGGTGATCTAATTAAACATATTCTATTAAAGTATGATGTCGTGTTCTGCATGTGACATCTGAATATCATGAAATCAATGATCTTATCGTATCTTTTGAAACCGACGCACTAGATATGTAACTTACGTCATTTTTGACTTGTTTAGAAGGTCAATTATTAAAATATCATATCATTATTGTCAATGAAAGTATTACATATGATCAACTATTTATCAATATTAATAAACATAGAAGGATAATATACAGATAATCATTAATTTTCTCTTAATAATTATTAAATTGTTATCTCTTTCAAATAAAGTAAAACAACATGACGGGATGGTCCTCGTCGGGGCCATTGACGACGGCAAAGGCGAAAACGCCGCAGAGAGTGGTGAGTTCACTTACTTTCTTTAACAATCCGAGCCTTCGTTTCTTGAAACTAGCTTTTCTTGCATTATCGCTTGCAATCCAAACCAACTTCACTTTCTTCCTCGTCATCGAGGCTCTCTCTGTCTTTCTTGTTCTTCTTGTTCTTTCTGGACTCTGATTTTAAGGTGCAACAATGGAGTTTATTTATAAGCCTTGGGGTTAAACTTTTTATTTTTATTTTTCTTTTTCTAAGTTTTTTTATTCTCTTGGTAAACGAATTACTAGGGGCATTTTTGTCCTTTAGTAACTAGTGGTAATTAAAGATGAAAAATACCCCACTGCATCCTGCATTCCACCTATCTTTCTGACCCAATAGTCCAATCACAGTTTACCATATGATTAGAAAAGTTGTATCAGTATGAAAATTACTCAGATACATCTGGGTCTATATCTATCTTTGTGCATCCACCAAATTATCTTATCATAATTTGTTACGTGATAAATTCTTTTTATATCTTTATTTAAATATTTTAATTCTTATTGTGTGCGATGAAAGTGAGATGCATAGAAATAGGATACATCCAAATATTAATCACCAAGTATTGCTCATTATGTTTTATTTCATGGAAAGTCATATTTAGGTTCAATGGATTGCATTTATCCTATTTCAACATTTCAAAATCACATAACAAAAAAAGTCAAAAATATATTTTGGGAAATAAAGTTTGTCACATCACAAACCGATGAACTATACAAAAATGTATACATCCTAAACCACATCCTTTTTATTAGTCTTACTTCACCATAGAAAATAAATAATTCAATATAGATATATGAGTAATATTTGAGTGCAGCCACAAGACTATACTCATCTCCATGCACACGTTGATACTCGAGTGAGTTTTACAAAAATGAGTACATCACGGGATGCACCCAAGTTTGTATATATGTATATATGAGAAGAGTTGATCTTGTGACAAACTATGATTTGTTTTTTTTTTTTTGACAATATGTGGGGTAGGGGAGTCGAATCTCTCACTTTGAGGATAATAATACAAACACTATGCCAGTTGAAGCTATGTTCATTTTGGCAAATTATAGTCAGACGATAAAGTGAGCTACACAAAGTTGGCTATGGATGCAAATTTTTCTTAATGATGGATGAAAAGTACTGTAAAAAGATTAGGAGAAAACAAACACAATTTTTCTTATTAACCAAAACCTAAATTTGATGTTTAGTTATAAGCAAAATTTGTGTAGCCTATATAATTAAACTCCTTTAGAGAAATCATTAAATCTACCAAACCTTACTTGAAAAAAATAAAAAGAAAAAGAAATAGAATATATCACAAAAGCTATAAATATTCAAACCATACAAAGTTATAAAAAAAAAAAAAAATTAAACAATTTATTTTCGAAATAAAAATTCATATTTTTGTCAGTCAACATTGGAATTGTGATTGGTGAATGAAGATGAGTTGTCAAAAGGTAAATCTGGAATAGTAGGGGTAGTTATATAGCAATTAACCCAAAATTAAATATTACTATATCATTATGAGTTGTCATTTTGAGTAAAACCAAACTTTATTATTATTTATTATGCCAAAAATATATATTTATATATTATATTAGGTGTGAAATGGGAATTACGGTTAAGTTTGCATTGATATTTGAGACAATTGGTTGAACTATTGCTTTTTTCTTTTCTTTGTTTTTATGTGAAAAAATTATCATTATTTTTAAATTTTTTTATTATCTATTATTACATTTTCTTTTTCTCTTTTTCTTTTGTTCTTACTGCCATTAATCTTTTATAATTTTAAGGCTATGAGTACCAAAGGTTAAAATATCTTCTCTTCTTTAGTGATGAAATGTACCGAGATTTGTAATATGATTTCTTTCCTTTCGTGAATTTCGAGGCAGGTATTTTATCTCAATTAAACGATAGTGAATATTATGAAAGTAATAATTTAATTGCTAAATTTTAGTGGGTAATGTATTTAAGGGTAATTGTTTTAAATGGTAAAACTCTTGAAAATATTTTTAGTATAACAAAATATTACTGTCTATCAGTGATAGATCGCGATAGACATCTATCAATGGACGACAGATCACGATGGACATCAATCTCGTGATCTATCACTGATAGATAGTAACGAGTTGTTATATTTGTAAATAAGTTGGTTCATTTTCCTTTATTTGAAAACACCTCATGATTTTGTCTCTATATTTTTTGTTTTATAATAATTTAGTACTTGTATTTTGAAATTTGTAATGATGTCATCTGTATCTTGAACAATCGTTATGTATTTAAAAGTGTATAGACTAAGGGGCGTTTGGGGCAAAGAGTTGATTATTATAGTCCTAGGTTATTATAGTTAAGTTATAATAGTTTGTGTTTGGGGTATAGATTATATTAGCTTGATTTATAATAGTATGTGTTTGAAGTGTAAACTATTTTAATTTGTGAAAGAAATAGTAAACACTGTAGCAATGAATAAAAAGCTATGAATGTGAAATAGTAAAAGCCATAATAAATAGTAAATACTATAGAAAATGAGGGTTTAGAAATAATATTGACTGTAACTAATTGGGGAATACAAAATAGTATTTACTTTAGTAGTTATTATAATCTTAGGATAGTCTTCGCCCCAAACACACTATAAATTGTTACATACTAAAGATCAAGAGACTAAATTTTTACTTTCCATAAATATTCATGATTAAGAATATTTGTTTTAACTTTTAAGAGTGTGAATGCTTTGAGTTGTTAGCTTTTCAGGTTACTATTTTTATCGATGTCACTTCTGGAGATCTAATTAAACATATTCTATGATGTCGTGTTCTGCATGTGACATCTGAATATCATGAAATCAATGTTCTTATCGTATCTTTTGAAACCAACGCACTAGATATGTAACTTACGTCATTTTTGACTTGTTTAGAAGGTCAATTATTAAAATATCATATCATTATTGTCAATGAAAGTATTACATATGATCAACTATTTATCAATATTAATAAAGATTGTAAGGATAATATACAGATAATCATTAATTTTTTCTTAATAATTATTAAATTATTTTCTCTTTCAAATAAAGTAAAACAACATCAATCTACAGATTTAATATATATATTTATATATATGATAATTTCAAATTATCCATAATATTATATAAAAAGAATATTCCTCAAATACTTTTGAAGAATAAGCCAAAAGAAGAATAATTAAATCCAAAATATTACAATAGAACTCTCACAGTTTCACGTCTCACCAGTTTCCGGAATTGCATGCATGATAGGCCACGTGGAAGATTTTTAAATCTATACATATGTGTGTCAGGGCTATTCATGAAACATGTGAGATCATGTTGTCTTTAATCTATTTTGGAGAAATTTTCATTTTAAATTATACCTATTTAAATCTTGAACTTTCATAAATTTATCGATTAATCATATTTTTTAAGATTTGGTTTGAAAAATATTGTAAAAATTATATAATTCCATTTTAAATTGTCGATGCATTTTATTCTTATAGGTGTATAGGCTTTTCGAGATGTTGAATTAATAAAATAGATGATTAAACTTGATGCATGGACACTCTTCAAAAGAAGTTTTAGTTGAGAGTCTAAATTGGTTTGCTTATGCATGGACACTCTTCAAAAGACTGATTTGTTCTCATCGTTTTAAAAATTTGTTTATGACCAACTTTTAAGCAAAATTTCAATATTATTATTTATAGATTAAGATTTATTTTGTATATTTAGTATATTCCTTATGCAGTGAATATCTATATCCTAAAATTTTAAATTGGTTAGTGCAATGCTATCATTTTTTTCTTTACATAATAGCACATATTTCTCCTATATTTAAAAAATAATCTTATATTTTTTCTTTGAATAAATTTAGAGCAAAGAATATATAAATTTAAGTTTTCAACATATATGATATAACATCTAAGAGGCGTTTGGGATAATAAACTAGTTATTATAGTTATAGATTGTTATAGTTGGATTATGATAGTTTGTCTTTGGGTATAGATTATTTTAGTTTAGGTTATAATAGTATGTGTCTGAGATGTAAACTATTTTAGTTTGAGAAGGAAATAGTAAATACTGTAGCAAATAATAAAAAAAATGATGAATGTAAAATAGTAAAAGTTGTAGTAAATAGTAAATACTGTAGCAAATGGGGGTTTTGAAATAGTGATGATTGTAGTTAATTGGAGGTTTTGAATTAGTTTTCTTGTAGCAAGAGGTGGTTATTATATTTTGATGATAACCCTTGTCCTAAATGCTTCCTAAATAATTTAATAAAATATAAATTTTGAAAATAGGTCTATTTAATTTAGGCATTATTATCCATCACGACAATTTACTATTATTTATCCAAAAAATTTAACATACTTTTTCATGTTCAAAATTAAAATTGAACAAATACTACTAATTTTCTTCATTTTACAATTGTTTTTTAGAACTACAATCACGAGAAATTATTTTAGAAGCTACAACTCCAAACTAAGCCTCAACATCTCTCTCTCTATATTTTTTATTTTTAATAAATTAGGTCTCATTTGGTAATCGTTTTGTTTTTTGGTTTTGGTTTTTTGACAATTAACATATTTCATCTTAATTTCTTACAATCATTTGCATCTTTCTCAAGTACAAAAATTGATTTTTTAGCATAGTTCTAAAAAGAAAAACAAGCTTTTAAAACTATTATTTTAATTTTCAAAATTCAGCTTGATTTTTGAAAACACAAGTAAAAAGTAGATAACAAATTAAAAAGTTAGAGGTGGAAGAACTATAGGCTTAATTTTTTTAAAAAAAACTAAATGATTATCAAATGAGGTCTTAGTCATCAATTTTATTATGTAACAATTTAGTATATGTATTTTAACATTTGTCATAATGTAGTCTCTGCCCTGTACAATTGTTAAAAATTTGAAAGTGTATATGGACTAAATTGTTGCAAAATTAAAAATATAAAAATAAGTGTTTGTTATATATTAAAATCAAAAGAGACTAATACTTCATTTGGTAACCATTTTATTTTTTATTTTTAAAAATTAAGCCTAATTCTTCGTAATTTCTTTGTTACAATTGTTTGCATATTTCTTAGGTAAAGAGTTGAATTCTTAGTCAAATTAAAAAAAATTAAAAATGATTTTTTTTAGTTTTCAAGACTTGGCTTGATTTTTAAAAATATTAGTAAAAAGTAAAAAACAAAGGCAAAAAAAAAAAAAAAATTATAGGCTTAATTTTAGAAAATCAAATAGTTACTAAACGCGACCTAAATCGTTAAAAGTTAATGACTAAAACTGTTTTTTCAACCTTTATGTTTTTAAGTTTAGATGGTTTAAGTCGTTGCTTTTTAGGGTTACTATTTTTATTGATGTCGCATGTGAAGACTCTAACCTGACATATTCTATAATAATATGATGTCTCGTTGTGCACGCGTCATTTGAATACCACAAAATCAATGATCTTATCATGTCATTCAAAACCAACGTACTAGATACGTAAGTTACGTCAGTTTTGACTTGTTTAGATTTTCAATTATTGAAATACCATATCGTTCGTTATCAATCAAACGTAATACATAATTGTAATTATTAATAATATATTTTAATATTAATAGACATAGTAAAAATAACACATGGCTAACCAACAAATATTCTCAAATAATTACTAAATTTTGTTTCGTATCATTATTGTCTCTCTTTACTCCCAAAACAAGACGAGATATACCTCAAAATGAGATTAATTTAAAATATCAGTCATTCTCATTTTTTAATAATATGTTTATAAGATTTCAAATATGTTCTATGGTTCAAATACCCATTATTATTCCTAGAAAAAATATACCCATTATTATTTAAAAAGAATATTCCTTAAATTCCAAGAATAAGCCAAAAGAGAATAATTATCCAAAATATTGCCACCCTCATGTACTCACGTTTCACCATCTTCTATAATTGCATGCATGCGAGACCATTGTGGGAGTTACAATAATAATAATAATAATAATAATAAAAACATTTATAATTTTATTAAAATAAACCTAGTTCATGCATTCAAGCCGTTCTATTCTTCCATTCCAAATATTATAAAAAAATTGCGAGAGATCGAAAATCGAATTATCGAATTCACTAAATAAGTATATATCAATAATATATGAAAAATCAGATATTTAAATTCTTATAAAAAGAGACAATTTAAACTTCACTCAATTAACTTAGACAAACTTGATACAAAATTATCTGGACAAATACTAAAATAGTGATCATTAGCCATGATGATCATATATTTTTTTTTTAATCTCTAAAAAATGCTTAAGTAGACTACTCAAATATTTCAATTAATCCACACTTAAAAAAGAGAACTAGATTTTAACTACTCATAAGAAACTAACACATTATTCTATTTTCTTTAGACACTAGATCATAATTCATGCCATCATAATATTTTTATATATATAGAGAGAGAAAATTGGAGTAACCCTCAAATTCCTCCATTATTTAGAACTTAATTAAGAAGAAGCAATCATGGAGTAAATTTGTTTTGCCATTCCTTACTTAGAAGATCATATTCAACGTCTTCACCTTCATTATTCTGATTCTCATTTCCATTTCCATGTTGAATTTCATCTCCATTTCCATTTCCATTGTTGCAGCTTATTTCACTTTCAAACAATCCTTGAAGCAACATCTCTACATCATCATTCACATCAATCCTTACACCACCACTGTCGCCGTAGTAGCAGGCATCGGAGTACAAACTCCCCATAGGGTCTCCACCATTGACGTCACCACCGATTCCAAAACCCGCTTGGTGAGTGAAATCCATATGACTAACAGTAGCCTCAACACCAACGCCATTAATGTCGTTCACAAGCTTCTCAATCTCACACATTCCAGAATTGTCATTTACCCCAAAATTTCACTCCGATAATAAAATGTTCTCATCGCCATCTCCTTCAACAATAATCGTTTCCGTTCCGCCTAATTCGCTGATTCCCACCATCAAATTTTCTCCATTCATCAAATCGCCCATATTCACTTCTGATTGAACAAACCTTAACTCCCCTGCCATATTGCTACTACTTCCCCCAATTTTATCATTCGAATTCATCAACATATCAATAAACCATTGATCCATCAAATTCCTTCCATTATCAACAAGATCCATCTCATTGCTCCCTATTTCAAGCAGATGAGAGTTAGAAGGAACAAATTCAGTAGGAGGAGGAAGACGATGAACCTGTTGATGATACTCGATTCGTTTTTGGCAGTCTCTTATTCTCTCTCCGACCATCCAGAACAATGCGAGCAATTCCCCATTGATGAGTTGGGAAATATGATGACCTTGATGCAATTGATGCATCAGAAGATCAAGTTCGAGTTCTTGATTCTTCTTGATGAGTTTCTTTAGTTGGATGATAGAGTGAGCTACACAAAGTTGGCTATGAATGTAAATTTTTCTTTAGGATAGATGAAAATTACTGTAAAAAGATTAGGAGAAAACAAACACAATTTTCAAAGCCCAAAATCCAAAACAAACTAATTAATAACCAAAACCTAAATTTGATGTTTAATTATAAGCAAAATTTGTGTAGCCTATATAATTAAACTCCTTTAGAGAAATCATTAAATCTACCAAACCTTACTTGAAAAAAAAAAAAGAAAAAGAAATAGAATATATCACAAAAGCTATAAATATTCAAACCATACAAAGTTTAAAAAAAAAAAAAAAAAGAACTTTAAACAATTTATTTTCGAAATAAAAATTCATATTTTTGTGAGTCAACATTGGAATTGTGATTGGTGAATGAAGATGAGTTGTCAAAAGGAAAATCTGGAATAGTGGGGGTAGTTATATAGCAATTAACCCAAAATTAAATACTACTTTATCATCTTAGTTGTCATTTTGACTAGAAAGAAAAAACTTATTATTCCAAAAATATATATTTATATATTATATTAGGTGTGAAATGGGAATTACATGTAACCGTTTGAATTGATATTTGAGATGAACTGTTGCTTTTTCTTTAATAAATATCTTCAAGAAATCGTAGTTTCTAAATCATTAAAACAGTAAGTCATCACAGCTCGTTGGCCTCTTAACGGGTTATACGTCTCTTATCAAAATACCTCAAATAGTTCATTTACTAATGGAACTTTTATCAACAAAATCAGCATGACTAGCGAGAAAATCATCATGAGCGAGATCATCCCTATGAGCGAGATTTACCCTTCCCAGCGAGATTTGGCACTTTCCAGCGAGTTTTAATGCAAAACCAGCGAGATCCAGTGCAAACCAGCGAGATTCCCGTCCCTAGCGAGATCCACCTCTCGCTCTCGCTCTTGAGCTGCCTAAGCATCTTCCTAAGTAGCGGTCTGCTTATGCCCAGATCCTCTGTGACAACTTCAAAAATTCATAACTCAAAATCCAGCCCTCTTCTGAAGAAACTTCCTTCTACAAACATGTTTAGAATTGAGTTAGCAACATTACTTTAAAATTTCAGCTCACAATTCCTCGTCGTTTAATCTGGAGATTCAAAACTTCATCATTGGCCCCAATTCAAGCAGCTGCCTGCTTGTTCAACAATTTTCAGTTCAACCTTCAAAATTATATAACTCAATTTCCAGGCCTCATCTTAAAAAGTTTCATTCTACAAAGTTGTTTATAATTGAGTTAAAAATATTATCTCAAATATTTAGCTCAAAACGCTTCGTAAGTCGTCCTGGAGCTTCACTGATGGCCTAGATTCACTTATCCTTTTTATTATTTATTATGTTTCCACACTATCATAGTTTATTTCCTCTACATTTTTTATAATGATTTGCATCTTTCTTTTTTTAAATACTGTTGAATTTTTAGCCGAATTTCAAAAAAAAATCAATTTTTTAGGAACTACTCTTTATTGTTTTCAAAATTTAGATCACAATGTATGAAACTGGGAGATGTAAGTAGTGTTTATAAGCTTAATTTTTAAAAATAAAAATAAAATAACCTTAATTTTTCATTTGTTTAAATATACAAATATGGAGTAGTATTTAAGGATAATATAATATTTCTCAATTTAATGATTGTTTATTTTTATAATTTTAAACTTTTTTGCAGAGTTACTTTTCAAAAGGTTATGTACCATGGGTTAATGATTAGGTATTTTTGTGTAACTGTGTTTTATTATAATTCAAGTTTGATTAAAAAAAAAAAGTCTCTTTTAAATTTTCGAATGAAACATTGATTGTTATGATTGTGAGTTCTAAAATTATTGTATTTTTTTTAATGCTAATAAAATCTTTGTTTGTTTGATTTTTTTTTTTTTAATTTTTAACCTTAACAAAATCTTAGTTGTTTTTATTTTTAAAGTTTAACAAAATCTTAGTTCTTTTCAGTTGTAAATTTAATATTTTTTGAATTACTGCATAATTGTTATATGATAATGGTATTTTGGTCATTTAAAAATTTCGAATAATAATTTAAAAAATCATTTTACGATTTTCTAATTTTGATTTTTTTTTTTTTTTTGCTATTTTTCAAAATGAATCTTCAAAATTTACTATTTCTTTTGTTGACCCAAATTTGAATTCCTTTTCTTTACCATCCATCACTTGATATAGTTTTTGATGTACTAAAGAAAAATAACATATATCCCTAAACTTTTTATGTGTTAGTCAATATACTCCTAAAATTTGTAGTTATATTAGTCAAAAGACTCAAAACCATAAGTTAATGATTGTATTAGTTTAGACCTTTCATAATTTAGGATAATCTTCCCTCCAAACACATCCTGATTGTTACATACTAAAGATCAAGAGACAAAATTGTTACTTTTCATAAATATTCACGATTAAGAATATTTATTTTAACTTTTAAGAGTGTGAATGCTTTGAGTTGTTAGATTTTAAGGTTTCTATTTTTATCGATGTCACTTCTGGAAATCTGATTAAACATATTCTATTATAGTATGATGTCGTGTTCTGCATGTGACATCTGAATATCATGAAATCAACATTCTTATCGTATCTTTCAGAACTGACGTACTAGATATGTAATTTATGTCATTTTTGACTTGTTTAGAAGGTCAATTATGAAAATATCATATCATTATTGTCGATGGAAGTAATACATATGATCAAATATTTATGATATATTTCAATATTAATAAACATAGTAAGGATAATACATAGATAATCGTTAATTTTTTTTCTTAATAATTATTAAATTTTGTTTCATACCATTATTTTCTCTTTCAAATAAAGTAAAACATCATCCATCCACAGATTTAATAAATATATATTTATATATATGATAATTTCAAATTATCCATATTATTATTTAAAAAGAATATTCCTCAAATTCCTTTGAAAAATAAGCCAAAAAAAGAATAATTAAATCCAAAATATTACAACTCTCACAGTCTCACGTCTCACCGGTTTCCGAAAATGCATGCATGACAGACCACGTGGAAGATTTTTAAATCTATACATATGTGCGTGAAGCTAGCTATTCAAGAAAAATGTGAAATCATGTTGTCTATAATCCATTTTTGAGAAATTTTCATTTTACATCCCTTAAATTATACCTATTTAAATCTTGAATTTTATAAATTTACCGATTAATCGTCTCTTTTTAGATTTGATTTAAAAAATATTGTAAGAATTATATAATTTTTTTTAAAAAATTTATCTTTTAAATTATTATAAGTGAATCAATTATTTAACTCTTTATTAAGATTACATTTAAAAATTATCGATGCATCATTCTTATACGTGTGTAGACTTTTCGAGATGTTGAATTAATAAAATAGATGATTAAACTTGATGCATGGACACTTTTCAAAAGAAGTTTTAGATGAGAGTCTAAATTGATTTGTTTATGAAAGTTTAGGAATTTAGTTGATAAAATATATGTATCACACGATATTTACCTAGAAAGAACGTAATGAAGGGTGTAAAATTGATATATCTACGAAAGTTTAGGATTTAAATTGATATAATTTTTGTTTAGAGTTTAATTTAGTGTTTTCTTTTCTAATTTAAAAAGAAAAATTGGTTTTTGTTTGGCATGCAATAAATAAATATGATATAGTTTGTTTTAATAATTATCATTGATTTTTAAGAGTTAGACAATTTAACAAATTTTATTATGGCATTCCATCTCAGAGAGTTTGCACCAATGGTACTTATTCGACCTAAATTCTTTTTATAAAAAAAATATGTTTTGTGAAGATTTGAAACGTCTCCTTCATTATTCTTTAAATAAACAACTACACGTGAAAAGTTGACTCCCATAGGTAAAGTGTAACACATAAATTTACTAAAAATATAAAGGCAATATGTATAGGTAAAGAGTTTCTCCTAATAACATTTTTTTTTTCATATATTTGATAAATTTATAAATGTAATATATGAATGGATATTAACACGACACTAATGAATCAATATATCTTCTAGGCATAACAAACTTTGAGACCCATTCATTATAACAAAAAATAAAATATAAAGTTTCTAACTCAACAAAAATTTATCTCAAACATTATTTTAGCTTTCTCAAACTTCATCATAAAAACAAATAAGTGAGGTAAAAAGTCTAAAAACATGCTTTAACACCTAATGAAAATTATTTTTTTCTTATATAATAAACACTTTTGAAGAATTTCAAATTACCCATATTATTATTTTAAAATAATATTCCTCAAATTCTTTTGAAGAATAAGCCAAAAGAAGAATAATTAAATCCAAAATGTTACAATACAACTCTCACAATCTCACCGGTTTTCGGAATTGCATGCACGACAGACCACGTGGAAGATTTTTAAATCTATACATATGTGTGTGAGGCAAGCTATTCAAGAAACATGTGAGATCATGTTGTCTTTAATCCATTTTTCAGAAATTTTCATTTTACATCCCTTAAATTATACCTATTTAAATCTTTAATTTTCATAAATTTACTAAAAATATAAAGGCAAAATGTATAGGTAAAGAGTTTCTCCTAATAACATTTTTTTCATATATAGGATAGATTTATAAATATAATATATGAATGGATATTAACAATGACACTAATGAATCGGTATATTATCTCAGCATAATAAACTTTGAGACCCATAAAGTTTCTAACTCAACAAAATTGACATAATTTAATTTATTTTGCTACAATTTATTTATATATATATATATATAATTTCAACCAAAATGTCAAAATCTCACCTTTCAGATGTTGAATATTAAAAAAAAAAAAAAAAACCAAAGATTTTTTTTATATTTATATCAACTAAAATTTATAAAAAGACAAAATAATAAATTATGAGAAGCCACAAAAACTTTGTCATGTTCAAATATGATATTCATATGTTTAATAATAATAATAATAATAATAATAATAATAATAAAAAGAACATATGCTAAATTATATGCTAAAACTACAAATACATTATTTTTTAATTATATATTTATACATCATTTAAATACATATGTTTATACATCATTTAAATAATTATAATATGTGGAGTGGAGGACTCTAATGTTCAACTCTAAAATTAAAAAAAAAAAATAGAATTTTTATGCTGTTGAGTCATGTTCACCAAACTCATTTTTCTTCTATTTCAAAAATTTATCTCAAAGATGATTTTAACTTTCTCAAACTTCATCATAAAAACAAATAAGTGAGGAAAAAAAAAGTCTTAAAACATGCTTTTACACCTAATAAAAATGATTTTTTCTTAAACATTAAACACTTTTAAAAAAAATAATTCAAATCATTCTAATTCTTTAACTCCTTGATTTGATTATGGGTCTTAACAAACCGATCATATTCATTCATATGCATTTTCATAATCTATTGACTTTACCCTATTTTTTATTATTTATTTATTTCCTCTAATTTAGTTGTTTCTTACATGCATATATTTTCTCTCATTCTCAATACCCTTTACCCTTTTAAACCTTAACAAATTTTTAAAAATCATTTATTATTTTTAAAAAATTGGCTTAGCTTATTTTTAAAAGAAAATTATTTCAAATTGTAAAATTGTTGAAAGTATTTACGAGATGGAACAAAATTGCTGATAGATACTGGTTGACATTTATAAGTGTCTATCAGTGACATTGATAGACGAATCTATCAATGTCACTGATAGACACAGATAGAAGTCTATCAGCATCTATCATTGATAGTTCTAAAATTTTTCTATATTTTGTAAATATTTTAATTTATTTTTATATATTTGAAAACAACCATTTTTTAAATTTAAATAACAAAAAAAAAAATCAATGGGTAGAAAAGTATTTATTAAATTTAATTTTTTTAAAAAATTATAAATTAAATTGGTAGGTCTTAATCTTTTTTCTTTTTCTAATCGGCTTAGTTTTTTTTTTTTTTTTTGAAGTTAAATAACAAAACAAAGAAATTAATATGTAGAAGAATGTTTACTAATCTTAATTGTAAAAAATGAAAGATCCAAAATCAAATTGGTATGAAAAAAGGGTTTTGGTTATTTATTTTTTTATTGAATTCTTAGATTTTGAAAATCAAATGAAACGCTACTTCCACTTATTTCTTTCTTTATTTTTGTTATCTACTTTAAAATCAAAAACAGAAAAGTTTATTTCTTTTTTAAAAAATTGTTTTAGAAAGTTAACCATGAATCTGTATATTTTACAAGATAGATGAAAATCATCATAAAGAAATTTGGGAAAGTTGACCTAGGCGACTTAGTCTTAATCCCGAGTATATTATGAACTCCTTTTTGTGAGGGATTGTCATTTGATTTACATGGGTGAGGGTGGCCAGTTCGCTGACCCAATATGCCTATCATTTTGGGATGAGACTGAGTGGGGAGTTGGGAACATAATAATACAAGATGTAATTCACTTATTACCTCTTTGAGATTAAGTAGATGAGTGTTCCCTCAAGTGGTGTCTCCAGGACTTGAACAAAGGGCCATACCCTCTCATTGACTCGAAAAGCATTTCTATTTATTGGTTGGATCATAAACATGTTGTTCATTAGAGGAGCACTGGTACTTAAAGAGTCAGAGGTAACCCAAGGGTAAAATAGTAATTTGACCCAGTTGGAGTTACGAACATGCTGTCTTTATTGAGTGTTGATGAATTATCTATGGCTCTCGAAATGTAGAAATGCTGACCTTTGCAAATGAGGGAGCTTCTCAATTTATAGAGCTCCCTAATGGGCTTCATGGGTTTGGGCCTAACCTTTGGGCCTAATTTAATTGGACTTGAGTCTGGCCTTTGGGCTTAATTAATTGGACTTAAGCGTGATCTTTAGGCCCAATTACTGTAAAAAGATTTGGAGAAAACAAATGCAATTTTCAAAGCCCAAAATCCAAAACAAACAAATTATTAACCAAAACCTAAATTTGATGTTTAATTATAAGCAAAAGTTGTGTAGCCTATATAATTAAACACCTTTAGAGAAATCACTAAATCTACCAAACCTTACTTGAAAAAAAAAAAAGAAGAAAGAAATAGAATAAAAATTCATACCCTACAAAGAAGTTATGAAAAAAATGAACTTTAAACAATTTATTTTCGTAATAAAAATTTATATTTTTGTCGGTCAACATTCGAATTTTGATTAGTGAATGTTAAAATGAGTTGTCAAAAGGAAATCCTAGAGTAGTAGGGGTAGTTATATAGCAATTAACCCAAAATTAAATATTACTTTATCATTCTTAGTTGTCATTTTGACTAAAAAAAAACTTTATTATTATTTATTATTCCAAAAATATATATTTATATACTATATTAGGTGTGAAATGAGAATTACGGTTACATAAGCAGTTTGCATTGATATTTGAGATAGTTTGCATTGGTATTTTAGACAATTGGTTGATGAACGTTGCTTTTTTCTTTCCTTTGTTTTTATGTGAAACAATTATTATTTTTTTTAAATTTCTTTATAATCTATTATTACATTTTCTTTTTCTCTTATATATATATATATATATATGATAATTTCAAATTACCCATATTATTATTTAAAAATAATATTCCTCAAATTCTTTTGAAGAATAAGCCAAAAGAAGAATAATTAAATCCAAAATGTTACAATACAACTCTCACAATCTCACCGGTTTTCGGAATTGCATGCACGACAGACCACGTGGAAGATTTTTAAATCTATACATATGTGCGTGAGGCAAGCTATTCAAGAAACATGTGAGATCATGTTGTCTTTAATCCATTTTTCAGAAATTTTCATTTTACATCCCTTAAATTATACCTATTTAAATCTTTAATTTTCATAAATTTACTAAAAATATAAAGGCAAAATGTATAGGTAAAGAGTTTCTCCTAATAACATTTTTTTCATATATAGGATAGATTTATAAATATAATATATGAATGGATATTAACAATGACACTAATGAATCGGTATATTATCTCAGCATAATAAACTTTGAGACCAATTCGTTATAACATAAAATAAAATATAAAGTTTCTAACTCAACAAAATTGACATAATTTAATTTATTTTGCTATAATTTAATTATATATATATATATATATATATAATTTCAACCAAAATGTCAAAATCTCACCTTTCAGATGTTGAATATTAAAAAAAAAAAAAACCAAAGATTTTTTTTATATTTATATCAACTAAAATTTATAAAAATACAAAATAATAAATTATGAGAAGCCACAAAAACTGTCATGTTCAAATATGATATTCATATGTTTAATAATAATAATAATAAAAAGAACATATGCTTAATTATATGCTAAAACTACAAATACATTATTTTTTTAATTATATATTATTTGATAAAATAAATCTATTTTAACCCTAGCCAATTAATTTGTAGAAATTCCTAATCCTATAGTATTGTATTCTATAGCTAGTTTCGCCATATATTGATTTATTTACAATATATTTGATAACCTTCTATTGACAATAATGTTGTCACCATTTTATAATACATAAAAAGAAAAAAAAATGTTATGAGACCAACTAATTTGATATGCTTATGAAGTGTTATTTGGTTTCTTTTACAATGTTCATGATTTTTTTTATCGAAAATTAAGCATTTAAATAGAGAGTTTTCATGGGAAAAAAATCCAAAACATTTTCATTGAATTTTTTTATTAACAAAACTGAATGGCCAACAATTCTTTGCGGAGAACACGATTTCTATAAATTTTTCACAAGAAATCTATTGAAGTAAACGAAAACTTTCGTGGAATGAAGAATAAATTAGAGAATGGAGACAAGACTAGAGAAGCTTATTATTGCCTCCACCTCATCCCACGAACATCTGTTAAACATGTGAATAGCTCACCTAGTTAGGACACCTACTATTGGTCAAGAAGCCAAAGTTTTGAATCTTTTCACCTCCACATGGTGTTGAGTGAATATCATTCAACAATATCAAATACACTTATTTATAAAAAAAAAAAAAAAATGACGTGGCGGTCCGTGGTTGATCTGAAATTTCTCCTCCAACAAGAGGAAAGCAAAGAACGAGATCAAAAGACCAATCCACATGCGCAAGATTCCATTTTAATAATTTCACACGAATATGATGTAAGCAAAATGTCAAAAACCCCTAATTTTGAAAAATAAGACATACAATCGTATTTTCACTTCAATTTTAGGTCATCCATCCATCGGACCTTAAAATCATAGAGTTCGAAAATCCAAAGATTAAGAAAATAACTTAGACCAATATATATATAGGTGTGTGTGTGTGTGTTTAAACATTAAAATAAAGAATTCATAAAGTAAAACTTGTAACATTTATATCCCCATGGTTTAATCACGACCCTAGTGTTGTAACAAGACAAACAATACCCAATGAAAGGGACAATTAATTTGTTTTTACCATAGTGGGCCCACCATTTGTAGCTGAATTAGAAAAAAACAATATTAGCTTTGTTCAAATACTCTTCTCTTTTGTGAATTTTATGCTCTCTAATCTTATCTTCAACTTCCAACACATCCTTATCTTCTCTTTCTTTGCTTTTTTATTTTTTTATTTTACCCTTTTCGTTAGACAATGGTAGGGTCTAGATTATCCATAATCGATTTTAAAAATGGTAATTGATGTTTTATCTACATAATTATATTAAAATTAATAGACCATTTTTTAAATCTATTTTCAATAGATTCACTTTCTCCCAACTATCGGCAAGTTTATATTTGGTGACAAATTAGGAATATTTTCTAATGAATACGTTTGGAAGAAATTTTAGAATGTTCGAAATTACGTATGTTTTAAAATAGTGATTGTTTGGTAATGGTGTATATAGGTAAAGCCCACAGTTATTTAGACCTCGTTCGATAACTATTTAATTTTTTAAAAGTTAGACTCGTTTTCTTCAAATTTCTTTATCATAGTTTTAGTTTTTTCCAACAACAACAAAATATTTGAATTGTTAACAAAATTATTTTAAAAAATATATATTTCTGTTTTAATTTTTTAAATTTGACTTGATTTCTTAAAACAATACTAGAAAGTAAATAAAGCAAACAAAGAAATCAATGAATAAAAGTAGTTATGTAAGTTTAATTCTTAAAAATCAAAATTTAACATAAAATGTAAATAGTTATCATTTGCCTTAATAATTTCTAGTCAATGAAGATCGATTTTTCGGTCAAGTGATTGACCAAGAAGAACGTGAAAAAAATACTAATTTCTTAGATTTTTTTGGGAGTGATGTGAAGATTATAAAACCAATTTTAAAACTAAATGCCAATAATTCAAAATCACATTTGATTACTTTTTAAGATGAAAACATTAAAATGACTCATCACAAAAAATAATTTTATAAAATCATTTAAATAATTATAATATGTGGAGTGAGGACTCTAATCTTCAACTCTAAAATTAAAAAAAAAAAAAATAGAATTTTTATGCTGTTGAGTCATGTTCACCAAACTCATTTTTCTTCTATTTCAAAAATTTATCTCAAAGATGATTTTAACTTTCTCAAACTTCATCATAAAAACAAATAAGTGAGGAAAAAAAAGTCTTAAAACATGCTTTTACACCTAATAAAAATTATTTTTTCTTAAACATTAAACACTTTTAAAAAAAATAATTCAAATCATTCTAATTCTTTAACTCCTTGATTTGATTATCGGTCTTAACAAACCGATCATATTCATTCATATGCATTTTCATAATCTATTGACTTTACCCTATTTTTTATTATTTATTTATTTCCTCTAATTTAGTTGTTTCTTACATGCATATATTTTCTCTCATTCTCAATACCCTTTACCCTTTTAAACCTTAACAAATTTTTAAAAATCATTTATTATTTTTAAAAAATTGGCTTAGCTTATTTTTAAAAGAAAATTATTTCAAATTGTAAAATTGTTGAAAGTATTTACGAGATGGAACAAAATTGCTGATAGATACTGTTGACATTTATCAGTGTCTATCAGTGACATTGATAGACGAATCTATCAATGTCACTAATAGACACAGATAGAAGTCTATCAGCATCTATCATTGATAGTTCTAAAATTTTTCTATATTTTGTAAATATTTTAATTTATTTTTATATATTTGAAAACAACCATTTTTTAAATTTAAATAACAAAAAAAAAAAAATCAATGGGTAGAAAAGTATTTATTAAATTTAATTTTTTTAAAAAATTATAAATTAAATTGGTAGGTGTTAATCTTTTTTCTTTTTCTAATCGGCTTAGTTTTTTTTTTTTTTTGAAGTTAAATAACAAAACAAAGAAATTAATATGTAGAAGAATGTTTACTAATCTTAATTGTAAAAAATGAAAGATCCAAAATCAAATTGGTATGAAAAAAGGGTTTTGGTTATTTATTTATTTATTGAATTCTTAGATTTTGAAAATCAAATGAAACGCTACTTCCACTTATTTCTTTCTTTATTTTTGTTATCTACTTTAAAATCAAAAACAGAAAAGTTTATTTCTTTTTTAAAAAATTGTTTTAGAAAGTTAACCATGAATCTGTATATTTTATAAGATAGATGAAAATCATCATAAAGAAATTAGGGAAAGTTGACCTAGGCGACTTAGTCTTAATCCCGAGTATATTATGAACTTCTTTTTGTGAGGGATTGTCATTTGATTTACATGGGTGAGGGTGGCCAGTTCGCTGACCCAATATGCCTATCATTTTGGGATGAGACCGAGTGGGGAGTTGGGAACATAATAATACAAGATGTAATTCACTTATTACCTCTTTGAGATTAAGTAGATGAGTGTTCCCTCAAGTGGTGTCTCCAAGACTTGAACAAAGGGCCATACCCTCTCATTGACTCGAAAAGGATTTCTATTTATTGGTTGGATCATAAACATGTTGTTCATTAGAGGAGCACTGGTACTTAAGGAGTCAGAGGTAACACAAGGGTAAAATAGTAATTTGACCCAGTTGGAGTTACGAACATGCTGCTTGCTGGAGTGTAGCTGTAGGTCTTTATTGAGTGTTGATGAATTATCTCTGGCTCTCGAAATGTAGAAATGCTGACCTTTGCAAATGAGGGAGCTTCTCAATTTATAGAGCTCCCTAATGGGCTTCATGGGTTTGGGCCTAACCTTTGGGCCTAATTTAATTGGACTTGAGTCTGGCCTTTGGGCTTAATTAATTGGACTTAAGCGTGATCTTTAGGCCCAATTACTGTAAAAAGATTTGGAGAAAACAAATGCAATTTTCAAAGCCCAAAATCCAAAACAAACAAATTATTAACCAAAACCTAAATTTGATGTTTAATTATAAGCAAAAGTTGTGTAGCCTATATAATTAAACACCTTTAGAGAAATCACTAAATCTACCAAACCTTACTTGAAAAAAAAAAAAAGAAGAAAGAAATAGAATAAAAATTCATACCCTACAAAGAAGTTATGAAAAAAATGAACTTTAAACAATTTATTTTCGTAATAAAAATTTATATTTTTGTCGGTCAACATTCGAATTTTGATTAGTGAATGTTAAAATGAGTTGTCAAAAGGAAATCCTAGAGTAGTAGGGGTAGTTATATAGCAATTAACCCAAAATTAAATATTACTTTATCATTCTTAGTTGTCATTTTGACTAAAAAAAACTTTATTATTATTTATTATTCCAAAAATATATATTTATATACTATATTAGGTGTGAAATGAGAATTACGGTTACATAAGCAGTTTGCATTGATATTTGAGATAGTTTGCATTGGTATTTGAGACAATTGGTTGATGAACGTTGCTTTTTTCTTTCCTTTGTTTTTATGTGAAACAATTATTATTTTTTTTAAATTTCTTTATAATCTATTATTACATTTTCTTTTTCTCTTATATATATATATATATATGATAATTTCAAATTACCCATATTATTATTTAAAAATAATATTCCTCAAATTCTTTTGAAGAATAAGCCAAAAGAAGAATAATTAAATCCAAAATGTTACAATACAACTCTCACAATCTCGCCGGTGTTCGGAATTGCATGCACGACAGACCACGTGAAAGATTTTTAAATCTATACATATGTGTGTGAGGCAAGCTATTCAAGAAACATGGGAGATCATGTTGTCTTTAATCCATTTTTCAGAAATTTTCATTTTACGTCCCTTAAATTATACCTATTTAAATCTTTAATTTTCATAAATTTACTAAAAATATAAATGCAAAATGTATAGGTAAAGAGTTTTTCCTAATAACATTTTTTTCATATATAGGATAGATTTATAAATATAATATATGAATGGATATTAACAATGACACTAATGAATCGGTATATTATCTCAGCATAATAAACTTTGAGACCCATAGAGTTTCTAACTCAACAAAATTGACATAATTTAATTTATTTTGCTATAATTTATTTATATATATATATAATTTCAACCAAAATGTCAAAATCTCACCTTTCAGATGTTGAATATTAAAAAAAAAAAAAAAAACCAAAGATTTTTTTTATATTTATATCACTAAAATTTATAAAAATACAAAATAATAAATTATGAGAAGCCACAAAAACTTTGTCATGTTCAAATATGATATTCATATGTTTAATAAGAATAATAATAATAAAAAGAACATATGCTTAATTATATCTAAAACTACAAATACATTATTTTTTTAATTATATATTATTTGATAAAATAAATCTATTTTAACCCTAGCCAATTAATTTTTAGAAATTCCTAATCCTATAGTATTGTATTCTATAGCTAGTTTCGCCATATATTGATTTATTTACAATATATTTGATAACTTTCTATTGACAATAATGTTGTCACCATTTTATAATACATAAAAAGAAAAAACAATGTTATGAGACCAACTAATTTGATATGCTTATGAAGTGTTATTTGGTTTCTTTTACAATGTTCATGATTTTTTTTATCGAAAATTAAGCATTTAAATAGAGAGTTTTCATGGGGAAAAAATCCAAAACATTTTCATTGAATTTTTTTATTAACAAAACTGAATGGCCAACAATTCTTTGCGGAGAACACGATTTCTATAAATTTTCACAAGAAATCTATTGAAGTAAACGAAAACTTTCGTGGAATGAAGAATAAATTAGAGAATGGAGACAAGACTAGAGAAGCTTATTATTGCCTCCACCTCATCCCACGAACATCTGTTAAACATGTGAATAGCTCACCTAGTTAGGACACCTACTATTGGTCAAGAAGCCAAAGTTTTGAATCTTTTCACCTCTACATGGTGTTGAGTGAATATCATTCAACAATATCAAATACACTTATTTATAAAAAAAAAATTAAAAAAAATGACGTGGCGGTCCGTGGTTGATCTGAAATTTCTCCTCCAACAAGAGGAAAGCAAAGAACGAGATCAAAAGACCAATCCCAATGCGCAACAGGAAAGCAAATATTTCAATAGATTCACTTTCTCCCAACTATCGGCAAGTTTATATTTGGTGACAAATTAGGAATATTTTCTAATGAATACGTTTGGAAGAAATTTTAGAATGTTCGAAATTACGTATGTTTTAAAATAGTGATTGTTTGGTAATGGTGTATATAGGTAAAGCCCACAGTTATTTAGACCTCGTTCGATAACTATTTAATTTTTTAAAAGTTAGACTCGTTTTCTTCAAATTTCTCTATCATAGTTTTAGTTTTTTCCAACAACAACAAAATATTTTAATTGTTAACAAAATTATTTTAAAAAATATATATTTCTGTTTTAATTTTTAAAATTTGACTTGATTTCTTAAAACAATACTAAAAAGTAAATAAAGCAAACAAAGAAATCAATGAATAAAAGTAGTTCTGTAAGTTTAATTCTTAAAAATCAAAATTTAACATAAAATGTAAATAGTTATCATTTGCCTTAATAATTTCTAGTCAATGAAGATTGATTTTTCGGTCAAGTGATTGACCAAGAAGAACGTGAAAAAAATACTAATTTCTTAGATTTTTTTTGGGAGTGATGTGAAGATTATAAAACAAATTTTAAAACTAAATGCCAATAATTCAAAATCACATTTGATTACTTTTTAAGATGAAAACATTAAAATGACTCATCACAAAAAATAATTTTATAAAATCATTTAAATAATTATAATATGTGGAGTGGAGGACTCTAATCTTCAACTCTAAAATTTAAAAAAAAAAAAAATAGAATTTTTCTGCTGTTGAGTCATGTTCACCAAACTCATTTTTCTTCTATTTCAAAAATTTATCTCAAAGATGATTTTAACTTTCTCAAACTTCATCATAAAAACAAATAAGTGAGGAAAAAAAAAGTCTTAAAACATGCTTTTGCACCTAATAAAAATTATTTTTTCTTAAACATTAAGCACTTTTAAAAAAAATAATTCAAATCATTCTAATTCTTTAACTCCTTGATTTGATTATGGGTCTTAACAAACCGATCATATTCATTTATATGCATTTTCATAATCTATTGACTTTACCCTATTTTTTATTATTTATTTATTTCCTCTAATTTAGTTGTTTCTTACATGCATATATTTTCTCTCATTATCAATACCCTTTACCCTTTTAAACCTTAACAAATTTTTAAAAATCATTTATTATTGACTTTAATTTATTTTGCTATAATTTATTTATATATATATATATAATCTCAACCAAAATGTCAAAACCTCACCTTTTAGATGTTGAATATTATAAAAAAAAAACCAAAGAATTTTTTTTATATTTATATCAACTAAAATTTATAAAAATACAAAATAATCAATCATGAGAAGCCACAAAAACTGTCATGTTCAAATATGATATTCATATGCTTAATAATAATAATAATAATAATAATAATAATAAAAAAAAAAAAGAACATATGCTTAATTATATGCTAAAACTACAAATACATTATTTTTTTAATTATATATTATTTGATAAAATAAATCTATTTTAACCCTAGCCAATTAATTTGTAGAAATTCCTAATCCTATAGTATTGTATTCTATAGCTAGTTTCGCCATATATTGATTTATTTACAATATATTTGATAACTTTCTATTGACAATAATGTTTTCACCATTTTATAATACATAAATAGAAAAAAAAAGTTATGAGACCAACTAATTTGATATGCTTATGAAGTGTTATTTGGTTTCTTTTACAATGTTCATGATTTTTTTTTTTTTATCGGAAATTAAGCATTTAAATAGGGAGTTTTCATGGAAAAAAATCCAAAACATTTTCATTTAATTTTTTTATTAACAAAACTGAATGACCAACAATTCTTTGCGGAGAACACGATTTCCATAATTTTTTCACAAGAAATCTATTGAAGTAAACGAAAACTTTCGTGGAATGAAGAATAAATTAGAGAATGGAGACAAAACTAGAGAAACTTATCATTGCCTCCACCTCATCCCACGAACATCTGTTAAACATGTAAATAGCTCACCTAGTTAGGACACCTACTATTGGTCAAGAAGCCAAAGTTTTGAATCTTTTCACCTCTACATGGTGTTGAGTGAATATCATTCAACAATATCAAATACACTTATTTATTAAAAAAAAAAAAAAGATAAATTATACTTTTTATTTTTTGAGCTATTTTAGTTTATATAGCATTTTGTTCACTTTCCATCTGAAAATGGAAAGGAGAAGTTATATATATGTATGTGTATATATATATGTATGTATGTGTATGTGTGTATATGTATGTATGTCTGTATAGGTGTGTGTGTATATGTGTGTGTGTGTGTGTATGGATGTATGTATGTGTGTGTACTTGAACAAATAAAGACAAATGAGGCAAAAAAAATATATAAAAAAATTAAAATAAAGGTTAAAATGTCAAGTTGGAAAACTTCTGGACCAAAATACTATTAAACTCAAATTATTAATTTTAAAAAATAAAATATAAATTGATTTTTTTTTTGTGGGTGTAGATTTATACAAAGTAAACAAGTAAACAAGATAAAAAAAAATAAAAAAAAGAAAAAAAAAAAGAAAGAAGAAGAAACAAAAACTAAGGGTGGAAAATGGAGGAGAATTTAGAGTTGTGGCTGGTTTAGAAAAGACATTTATTGCTATTAAATGTTTGGTGTTAGAATCATATCTGAACCTATTAAAGTAAAACCATAGTTTGTTTCACTGCTTTAAATTAGTATGTCTTAATCTTTATTAGTTTTTGCATTGATATTTGAGACAATTGGTTGAACTGTTGCTTTTTTCTTTTCTTTGTTTTTATGTGAAAAAATTATCATTATTTTAAAATCTTTTTTTCTTTTTCTCTTTTTCTTTTGTTCTTATTGCCATTAATCTTTTATAATTTTAAGGCTATGAGTACCAAAGGTTAAAAATATCTTCTCTTCTTTAGTGATGAAATGTATCGAGATTTGTTATATGATTTCTTTCCTTTTGTGAATTTGGAGGCAGGGTTTTATCTCAATTAAACGATAGTGAATTTTATGAAAGTAATAATTTAATTGCTAAATTTTAGTGGGTAATGAACTTAAGGGTAATTGTTTTAAATGGTAAAACTCTTGAAAATATTTTTAGTATAACAAAATATTACTGTCTATCAGTGATAGATCGCGATAGACATATATCAATGGATGACAGATCACGATGGACATCAATCTCGCAGTCTATCATTGACAGATAGTAACGTTTTGTTATATTTATAAATAAGTTGGTTCATTTTCCTTTATTTGAAAACACCTCATGATTTTGTCTCTATATTTTTAGTTTTATAATAATTTGGTACTTGTATTTTGAAATTTGTAATGATGTCATCTGTATCTTGCACAATCGTTATGTATTTAAAAGTGCATAGACTAAGGGGCGTTTGGGGCAAAGAGTTGATTATTATAGTTCTAGGTTATTATAGTTAAGTTATAATAGTTTGTGTTTGGGGTATAGATTATATTAGTTTGGGTTATAATATTATGTGTTTGAAGTGTAAACTATTTTAATTTGAGAAGGAAATAGTAAACACTATAGCAATGAATAAAAAGATATAAATGTTAAATAGTAAAAGCCATAACAAATAGTAAATACAATAGCAAATGAGGGTTTAGAAATAATATTGACTGTAATTAATTGGGGAATACAAAATAGTATTTACTTTAGTAGTTATTATAATCTTAGGATAGTCTTCGCCCCAAACACACCATAAATTGTTACATACTAAAGATCAAGAGACTAAATTTTTAATTTCCATAAATATTCATGATTAAGAATATTTGTTTTAACTTTTAAGAGTGTGAATGCTTTGAGTTGTTAGCTTTTCGGGTTACTATTTTTATCGATGTCACTCCTGGTGATCTAATTAAACATATTCTATTAAAGTATGATGTCGTGTTCTGCATGTGACATCTGAATATCATGAAATCAATGATCTTATCGTATCTTTTGAAACCGACGCACTAGATATGTAACTTACGTCATTTTTGACTTATTTAGAAGGTCAATTATTAAAATATCATATCATTATTGTCAATGAAAGTATTACATATGATCAACTATTTATCAATATTAATAAACATAGAAGGATAATATACAGATAATCATTAATTTTCTCTTAATAATTATTAAATTGTTATCTCTTTCAAATAAAGTAAAACAACATGACGGGATGGTCCTCGTCGGGGCCATTGACGACGGCAAAGGCGAAAACGCTGCAGAGAGTGGTGAGTTCACTTACTTTCTTTAACAATCCGAGCCTTCGTTTCTTGAAACTAGCTTTTCTTGCATTATCGCTGGCAATCCAAACCAACTTCACTTTCTTCCTCGTCATCGAGGCTCTCTCTGTCTTTCTTGTTCTTCTTGTTCTTTCTGGACTCTGATTTTAAGGTGCAACAATGGAGTTTATTTATAAGCCTTGGGGTTAAACTTTTTATTTTTATTTTTCTTTTTCTAAGTTTTTTTATTCTCTTGGTAAACGAATTACTAGGGGCATTTTTGTCCTTTAGTGACTAGTGGTAATTAAAGATGAAAAATACCCCACTGCATCCTGCATTCCACCTATCTTTCTGACCCAATAGTCCAATCACAGTTTACCATATGATTAGAAAAGTTGTATCAGTATGAAAATTACTCAGATATATCTGGGTCTATATCTATCTTTGTGCATCCACCAAATTATCTTATCATAATTTGTTACGTGATAAATTCTTTTTATATCTTTATTTAAAGATTTTAATTCTTATTGTGTGCGATGAAAGTGAGATGCATAGAAATAGGATACATCCAAATATTAATCACCAAGTATTGCTCATTATGTTTTATTTCATGGAAAGTCATATTTAGGTTCAATGGATTGCATTTATCCTATTTCAACATTTCAAAATCACATAACAAAAAAAATCAAAAATATATTTTGGGAAATAAAGTTTGTCACATCACAAACCGATGAACTATACAAAAATGTATACATCCTAAACCACATCCTTTTTATTAGTCTTACTTCACCATAGAAAATAAATAATTCAATATAGGTATATGAGTAATATTTGAGTGCAGCCACAAGACTATACTCATCTTCATGCACACGTTGATACTCGAGTGAGTTTTACAAAAATGAGTACATCACGGGATGCACCCAAGTTTGTATATATGTATATATGAGAAGAGTTGATCTTGTGACAAACTATGTTTTCTTTTTTTGTTGACAATATGTGGGGTAGGGGAGTCGAATCTCTCACTTTGAGGATAATAATACAAACACTATGCCAGTTGAAGCTATGTTCATTTTGGCAAATTATAGTCAGACGATAAAGTGAGCTACACAAAGTTGGCTATGGATGCAAATTTTTCTTAATGATGGATGAAAAGTACTGTAAAAAGATTAGGAGAAAACAAACACAATTTTCAAAGCCCAAAATCCAAAACAAACTAATTATTAACCAAAACCTAAATTTGATGTTTAATTATAAGCAAAATTTGTGTAGCCTATATAATTAAACTCCTTTAGAGAAATCATTAAATCTACCAAACCTTACTTGAAAAAAATAAAAAGAAAAAGAAATAGAATATATCACAAAAGCTATAAATATTCAAACCATACAAAGTTGTAAAAAAAAAATAAAAATTAAACAATTTATTTTCGAAACAAAAATTCATATTTTTGTCAGTCAACATTGGAATTGTGATTGGTGAATGAAGATGAGTTGTCAAAAGGAAAATCTGGAATAGTAGGGGTAGTTATATAGCAATTAACCCAAAATTAAATATTACTATATCATTATGAGTTGTCATTTTGACTAAAAACGAACTTTATTATTATTTATTATGCCAAAAATATATATTTATATATTATATTAGGTGTGAAATGGGAATTACGGTTAAGTTTGCATTGATATTTGAGACAATTGGTTGAACTATTGCTTTTTTCTTTTCTTTGTTTTTATGTGAAAAAATTATCATTATTTTTAAATTTTTTTATTATCTATTATTACATTTTCTTTTTCTCTTTTTCTTTTGTTCTTATTGCCATTAATCTTTTATAATTTTAAGGCTATGAGTACCAAAGGTTAAAATATCTTCTCTTCTTTATTGATGAAATGTACCGAGATTTGTAATATGATTTCTTTCCTTTCGTGAATTTCAAGGCAGGTATTTTATCTCAATTAAACGATAGTGAATATTATGAAAGTAATAATTTAATTGCTAAATTTTAGTGGGTAATGTATTTAAGGGTAATTGTTTTAAATGGTAAAACTCTTGAAAATATTTTTAGTATAAAAAAATATTACTGTCTATCAGTGATAGATCGCGATAGACATCTATCAATGGACGACAGATCACGATGGACATCAATCTCGTGATCTATCACTGATAGATAGTAACGAGTTGTTATATTTGTAAATAAGTTGGTTCATTTTCCTTTATTTGAAAACACCTCATGATTTTGTCTCTATATTTTTTGTTTTATAATAATTTAGTACTTGTATTTTGAAATTTGTAATGATGTCATTTGTATCTTGAACAATCGTTATGTATTTAAAAGTGTATAGACTAAGGGGCGTTTGGGGCAAAGAGTTGATTATTATAGTCCTAGGTTATTATAGTTAAGTTATAATAGTTTGTGTTTGGGGTATAGATTATATTAGCTTGATTTATAATAGTATGTGTTTGAAGTGTAAACTATTTTAATTTGTGAAAGAAATAGTAAACACTGTAGCAATGAATAAAAAGCTATGAATGTGAAATAGTAAAAGCCATAATAAACAGTAAATACTATAGAAAATGAGGGTTTAGAAATAATATTGACTGTAACTAATTGGGGAATACAAAATAGTATTTACTTTAGTAGTTATTATAATCTTAGGATAGTCTTCGCCCCAAACACACTATAAATTGTTACATACTAAAGATCAAGAGACTAAATTTTTACTTTCCATAAATATTCATGATTAAGAATATTTGTTTTAACTTTTAAGAGTGTGAATGCTTTGAGTTGTTAGCTTTTCAGGTTACTATTTTTATCGATGTCACTTCTGGAGATCTAATTAAACATATTCTATGATGTCGTGTTCTGCATGTGACATCTGAATATCATGAAATCAATGTTCTTATCGTATCTTTTGAAACCGACGCACTAGATATGTAACTTACGTCATTTTTGACTTGTTTAGAAGGTCAATTATTAAAATATCATATCATTATTGTCAATGAAAGTATTACATATGATCAACTATTTATCAATATTAATAAACATAGAAGGATAATATACAGATAATCATTAATTTTTTCTTAATAATTATTAAATTATTCTCTCTTTCAAATAAAGTAAAACAACATGACGGGATGGTCCTCGTCGGGGCCATTGACGACGGCAAAGGAGAAAACGCCGCAGAGAGTGGTGAGTTCATTTACTTTCTTTAACAATCTGAGCCTTTGTTTCTTGAAACTGGATTTTCTTGCATTATCGCTTGCAATCCAAACCAACTTCACTTTCTTCCTCGTCATCGAGGCTCTCTCTGTCTTTCTTGTTCTTCTTGTTCTTTCTGGACTCTGATTTTAAGGTGCAACAATGGAGTTTATTTATAAGCCTTGGGGTTAAACTTTTTATTTTTATTTTTCTTTTTCTAAGTTTTTTTGTTCTCTTGGTAAATGAATTACTAGGGGCATTTTTGTCCTTTAGTAACTAGTGGTAATTAAAGATGAAAAATACCCCACTGCATCCTGCATTCCACCTATCTTTCTGACCCAATAGTCCAATCACAGTTTACCATATGATTAGAAAAGTTGTATCAGTATGAAAATTACTCAGATTAGAAAAGTCATATTTAGGTTCAATGGATTGCATTTATCCTATTTCAACATTTCAAAATCACTTAAAAAAAAAGTCAAAAATATATTTTGGGAAAAAAAGTTTGTCACATCACAAACCGATGAATTATACAAAAATGTATACATCCTAAACCACATCCTTTTTATTAGTCTTACTTCACCATAGAAAATAAATAATTCAATATAGATATATGAGTAATATTTGAGTGAGTTGTATATTTATTATTCCAAAAATATATATTTATATATTATATTAGGTGTGAAATGGGAATTACATGTAACCGTTTGAATTGATATTTGAGATGAACTGTTGCTTTTTCTTTTCTTTGTTTTTATGTGAAAAATTTATTATTATTTTTAATTTTTATTTTTATAATCTATTATTACATTTTCGTTTTCTCTTTTTGTTTTGTTCTTATTGCTATAAATCTTTTATAATTTTAAGGCTATGAGTACCAAAGGTTAAAATATCTTCTCTTCTTTAGTGATGAAATGTACTGAGATTTGGGCGGATACCTTCTCAAATGTCCTTCGGTATCGCATTTTAAGTAAAACTAGTCATTAACATTTAGTTGAACACTAAGGCTTAGTGCTCAAATCATCATACTAGTTCATCATAAAAAATGGAGTTACTTAAACATGCTGAAAGTATTTGGACAAAATAACATATTTAAATCATATCAATTCCATGGAAAACATGCTTTACTTAGCATGAGAAACAGTTTCACAAACACGTTGCTTGGCACTTCATTTAAACACTTAGCATGAGAAATATCTTCAAGAAATCACAGTTTCTAAGTCATTAAAATAGTAAGTCATCACATAGTCATCACAGCTCGTTGGCCTCTTAACGGGTTATACTCCTCTTATCAAAATACCTCAAATAGTTCATTTACTAATGGAACTTTTATCAACAAAATCAGCATGACTAGCGAGAAAATCATCATGAGCGAGATCATCCCTATGAGCGAGATTTACCCTTCCCAGCGAGATTTGGCACTTTCCAGCGAGTTTTAATGCAAAACCAGCGAGATCCAGTGCAAACCAGCGAGATTCCCGTCCCTAGCGAGATCCACCTCTCGCTCTCGCTCGCTCGCGCTCTCGCTTCCTCTCGCTCTCTCTCGCTCTCCCTCGCTCTCGCTCTTGAGCTGCCTAAGCATCTTCCTAAGCAGCGGTCTGCTTATGCCCAGATCCTCTGTGACAACTTCAAAAATTCATAACTCAAAATCCAGCCCTCTTCTGAAGAAACTTCCTTCTACAAAATGTTTAGAATTGAGTTAGCAACATTACCTTAAAATTTCAGCTCAAAATTCTTCGTCGTTTAATATGGAGATTCAAAACTTCATCATTGGCCCCAATTCAAGCAGCTGCCTACTTGTTCAACAATTTCTAGTTCAACCTTCAAAATTATATAACTCGATTTTCAGGCCTCATCTTAAAAAGTTTCAATCTAAAAAGTTGTTTATAATTGAGTTAACAATATTATATCAAATTTTTAGCTCAAAACGCTTCGTAAGTCGTCCTGGAGCTTCAATTCTTCACTGGAGATTCACCCAATAAACGAACCCTTCATCTTTATTTTGTTGATCCATCCATTTTTTTCTTGTTTTATTTTCAAATAATACTTTATCTAATTTTTTTTTCATAGTTATCCTTTTTATTATTTATTATGTTTCCACACTATCATAGTTTATTTCCTCTCCATTTTTTATAATGGTTTGCATCTTTCTTTTTTTAAATACTGTTGAATTTTTAGCCGAATTTCAAAAACAAAATCAATTTTTTAGAAACTACTCTTTATAGTTTTCAAAATTTAGATCACAATGTATGAAACTGGGAGATGTAAGTAGTGTTTATAAGCTTAATTTTTAAAAATAAAAATCAAATAGCCTTAATATTTCATTTGTTTAAATATACGATATTTTCTTCTGATTTCTACAAATATGGAGTAGTATTTAAGGATAAGATAATATTTCTCAATTTAATGATTGTTTATTTTTATAATTTTAAACTTTTTTGCAGAGTTACTTTTCAAAAGGTTTTGTACCATGGGTTAATGATTAGGTATTTTTGTGTAACTGTGTTTTATTATAATTCAAGTTTGATTAAAAAAAAAGTCTCTTTTAAATTTTCGAATGAAACATTGATTGTTATGATTGTGAGTTCTAAAATTATTGTATTTTTTTTAATGCTAATAAAATCTTTGTTTGTTTGATTTTTTTTTTTTTAATTTTTAACCTTAACAAAATCTTAGTTCTTTTTATTTTTAATGATTAACAAAATCTTAGTTCTTTTCAGTTGTAAATTTAATATTTTTTGAATTACTGCATAATTGTTATATGATAATGGTATTTTGGTCATTTAAAAATTCTCGAATAATAATTTAAAAAATCATTTTACGATTTTCTAATTTTGAATTTTTTTTTTTTGCTATTTTTCAAAATGAATCTTCAAAATTTACTATTTCTTTTGTTGACCCAAATTTGAATTCCTTTTCTTTACCATCCATCACTTGATATAGTTTTTGATGTACTAAAGAAAAATAACATATATCCCTAAACTTTTTATGTGTTAGTCTAAAATTTGTAGTTATATTAGTCAAAAGACTCAAAACCATAAGTTAATGATTGTATTAGTTTAGACCTTTCATAATTTAGCATAATCTTCGCTCCAAACACATCCTGATTGTTACATACTAAAGATCAAGAGACAAAATTGTTACTTTTCATAAATATTCACAATTAAGAATATTTATTTTAACTTTTATGAGTGTGAATGCTTTGAGTTGTTAGATTTTAAGGTTTCTATTTTTATCGATGTCACTTCTGGAAATCTGATTAAACATATTCTATTATAGTATGATGTTGTGTTCTGCATGTGACATCTGAATATCATGAAATCAACATTCTTATCATATCTTTCAGTGACGTACTAGATATGTAATTTATGTGATTTTTGACTTGTTTAGAAGGTCAATTATGAAAATATCATATCATTATTGTCGATGGAAGTAATACATATGATCAACTATTTATGATATATTTCAATATTAATAAACATAGTAAGGATAATACATAGATAATCGTTAATTTTTTTTTCTTAATAATTATTAAATTTTGTTTCATACGATTATTTTCTCTTTCAAATAAAATAAAACATCATCAATCCACAGATTTAATAAATATATATGATAATTTTAAATTATCCATATTATTATTTAAAAAGAATATTCCTCAAATTCTTTTGAAGAATAAGCCAAAAGAAGAATAATTAAATCCAAAATATTACAACTCTCACTGTCTCACGTCTCACCGGTTTCCAGAAATGCATGCATGACAGACCACGTGGAAGATTTTTAAATCTATACATATGTGCGTGAGGCTAGCTATTCAAGAAAAATGTGAAATCATGTTGTCTATAATCCATTTTTGAGAAATTTTCATTTTACATCCCTTAAATTATACCTATTTAAATCTTGAATTTTATAAATTTACCGATTAATCGTCTCTTTTTAGATTTGATTTAAAAAATATTGTAAGAATTATATAATTTTTTTAAAAAATTTATCTTTTAAATTATTATAAGTGAATCAATTATTTAACTCTTTATTAAGATTACATTTGAAAATTGTCGATGCATCATTCTTATACGTGTGTAGACTTTTCGAGATGTTGAATTAATAAAATAGATGATTAAACTTGATGTATGGACACTTTTCAAAAGAAGTTTTAGATGAGAGTGTAAATTGATTTGTTTATGAAAGTTTAGGAGTTTAGTTGATAAAATTATATGTATCACACGATATTTGCCTAGAAAGAACGTAATGAAGGGTGTAAAATTGATATATCTACGAAAGTTTAGGATTTAAATTGATATAATTTTTGTTTAGAGTTTAATTTAGTGTTTTCTTTTCTAATTTAAAAAGAAAAATTGGTTTTTGTTTGGCATGCAATAAATAAATATGATATAGTTTGTTTTAATAATTATCATTGATTTTTAAAAGTTAGACAATTTAACAAATTTTATTATGGCATTCCATCTCAGAGAGTTTGCACCAATGGTACTTATTCAACCTAAATTCTTTTTATAAAAAAAATATGTTTTGTGAAGATTTGAAACGTCTCCTTCATTATTCTTTAAATGAACAACTACACGTGAAAAGTTGACTCCCATAGGTAAAGTGTAACACATAAATTTACTATAAATATAAAGGCAATATGTATAGGTAAAGAGTTTCTCCTAATAACATTTTTTTTCATATATAGGATAAATTTATAAATGTAATATATGAATGGATATTAACACGACACTAATGAATCAATATATCTTCTAGGCATAACAAACTTTGAGACCCATTCATTATAACAAAAAATAAAATATAAAGTTTCTAACTCAACAAAAATTTATCTCAAACATTATTTTAGCTTTCTCAAACTTCATCATAAAAACAAATAAGTGAGGAAAAAAGTCTTAAAACGTGCTTTAACACCTAATGAAAATTATTTTTTTCTTAAATAATAAACACTTTAAAAAAAAAATTCAAATCATTCTAATTCTTTAACTTCTTGATTTGATTATGGGTCTTAACAAATTGATCATATTCATTCATATGTATTTTCATAATCTATTGACTTTGCCCTACTTTTTATTATTTATTTATTTCCTCTAATTTAGTTGTTTCTTACATGCATGTATTTCCTCTCATTCTCAATACCCTATACCTTTTTCAACCATAACAAATTTTTAAAAAACCATTTATTATTTTTCAAAATTTTGCTTAGTTTTTTTTAAAAAGAAAATTATTTCAAATAGTAAAATTGTTGAAAAAATTGACACGATGGAACAAAATTTTAGAACTATCAATGGTAGACGCTGATAGATACTAATAGAAATATATCAGTGTCTATCATTGATAGATCTAAAATTTGCTATATTTTGTAAACATTTTTATTTATTTTTCTATATTCGAAAATAACCATTTTTTAAATTAAAAAAAAAAAAAGAAAACAATGGGTAGAAAAGTGTTTATTAAATTTAATTTTAAAAATCGAAAATTATAAATTAAATTGGTAGGTCTTAATGTTTTTTCTTTTCTTTTCTTTTCTTTTCTTTTTTTTTTTTTTACTTTTTAGATTTTGAAAATCAAATCTTAAGAATACTACTTTCATTTATTTCTTTTTTAAAATTGGCTTAGTTTTTTTTTTCTTTTTGAAGTTAAATAACAAAACAAAGAAATTAATATATAGAAGAATGTTTACTAAGCTTAACTGTAAAAAATGAAAGATCCAAAATCAAATTGGTATAAATTTATTTATTTATTTATTTATTGAATTCTTAGATTTTGAAAATCAAATGAAATGCTACTTCCACTTATTTCTTTCTTTAATTTTGTTATCTACTTTAAAATCAAAAAAATAAAAGTTTATTTCTTTTTTTAAAAAAATGTTTCAGAAAGTTGACTATGAATCCGTATATTTTATAAGATAGATGAAAATCATCGTAAAGAAATTAGAGAAAGTTGACTTAGGCGACTTAGTCTTAATCCTGAGTATATTATGAACTCTTGTTCACGAGGAATTTTCCTCTGATTTGCGTGGGTGAAGGTGGCCAATTCGCTGACCCAATATGCCTACTATTTTGGGGATAATAAAACAGAGTGGGGAGTTGGGAACATAATAGTACAAGATAGAATTCACTCCTTCCCTCTTTGAGGGTAAGTAGATGAGTGTTCCCTCAAGTGGTGTCTCTAGAACTTGAACAAAGGACTCTACCCTCTCATTGACACACCGAAGGTTAAAACGGTAATTTGACCTAGTTGGAGTTACAAACACACGTAAAGGACTAATTGTTAGAATTGGTACTATATTCATGGACACAGAAATATATCTTGCTAGTATTAGTCTATATCCATTGACATAGAAATATATCTATAATGGGAAGACTGCAGCTGTGGGTCTATAGTGAAGTGTTGATGAATTCTCTCTGTGCTATAAATGCTGACCTTTGCAAATGAGGGGATCTTCTAATAGAGCTCCTTGATGGGCTTCATGGGCTTGGGCCTGGCCTTGATTGGCCATGGGTCTGACTTTTGGAAGTAATTTAATTGGACTTAAGCCTGGTCTTTAGGCCCAATTAACTGGGCTTAGGCCTATTTTTACATTTTAGGCCCATCTTAAGCCCATATTTGGGTGCCCAACGTCCAAATTATAACGTCAAATTGGTCGAAATTAATTTTACTCAATCAACGTCTGCGACGAAAATACAGAATTTATCCTCAATTTTAATTTGAGACACATGCCAACTCTTAATTGGTCACAAATTTGACGATTTCGGAATTTTGTCATTTCACACGAATATGATGTAAGCAAAATGTCAAAAACCCCTAATTTTGAAAAATAAGACATACAATCGTATTTTCACTTCAATTTTAGGTCATCCATCCATCGGACCTTAAAATCATAGAGTTTGAAAATCCAAATATTAAGAAAATAACTTAGACCAATATATATATAGGTGTGTGTGTGTGTGTGTTTAAACATTAAAATAAAGAATTCATAAAGTAAAACTTGTAACATTTATATCCCCATGGTTTAATCACGACCCTAGTGTTGTAACAAGACAAACAATACCCAATGAAAGGGACAATTAATTTGTTTTTACCATAGTGGGCCCACCATTTGTAACTGAATTAGAAAAAAACAATATTAGCTTTGTTCAAATACTCTTCTCTTTTGTGAATTTTATGCTCTCTAATCTTATCTTCAACTTCCAACACATCCTTATCTTCTCTTTCCTTGCTTTTTTATTTTTTTATTTTACCCTTTTCGTTAGACAATGGTAGGGTCTAGATTATCCATAATCGATTTTAAAAATGGTAATTGATGTTTTATCTACATAATTATATTAAAATTAATAGACCATTTTTTTAAATTTATTTTCAATAGATTCACTTTCTCCCAACTATCGGCAAGTTTATATTTGGTGACAAATTAGGAATATTTTCTAATGAATACGTTTGGAAGAAATTTTAGAATGTTCGAAATTACGTATGTTTTAAAATAGTGATTGTTTGGTAATGGTGTATATAGGTAAAGCCCACAGTTATTTAGACCTCGTTCGATAACTATTTAATTTTTTAAAAGTTAGACTCGTTTTCTTCAAATTTCTTTATCATAGTTTTTGTTTTTTCCAACAACAACAAAATATTTGAATTGTTAACAAAATTATTTTAAAAAATATATATTTCTGTTTTAATTTTTAAAATTTGACTTGATTTCTTAAAACAATACTAAAAAGTAAATAAAGCAAACAAAGAAATCAATGAATAAAAGTAGTTCTGTAAGTTTAATTCTTAAAAATCAAAATTTAACATAAAATGTAAATAGTTATCATTTGCCTTAATAATTTCTAGTCAATGAAGATTGATTTTTCGGTCAAGTGATTGACCAAGAAGAACGTGAAAAAAATACTAATTTCTTAGATTTTTTTTGGAGTGATGTGAAGATTATAAAACCAATTTTAAAACTAAATACCAATAATTCAAAATCACATTTGATTACTTTTTAAGATGAAAACATTAAAATGACTCATCACAAAAAATAATTTTATAAAATCATTTAAATAATTAACATATGTGGAGTGGAGGACTCTAATCTTCAACTCTAAAATTAAAAAAAAAAAAAAAAATAGAATTTTTATGCTGTTGAGTCATGTTCACCAAACTCATTTTTCTTCTATTTCAAAAATTTATCTCAAAGATGATTTTAACTTTATCAAACTTCATCATAAAAACAAATAAGTGAGGAAAAAAAAAGTCTTAAAACATGCTTTTACACCTAATAAAAATTATTTTTTCTTAAACATTAAACACTTTTAAAAAAAATAATTCAAATCATTCTAATTCTTTAACTCCTTGATTTGATTATGGGTCTTAACAAACCGATCATATTCATTCATATACATTTTCATAATCTAATGACTTTACCCTATTTTTTATTATTTATTTATTTCCTCTAATTTAGTTGTTTCTTACATGCATATATTTTCTCTCATTCTCAATAACCTTTACCCTTTTAACCTTAACAAATTTTTACAAAATTCGCTTAGCCTTTTTTTAAAAGAAAATTATTTCAAATTATAAAATTGTTGAAAGTATTTACGAGATGGAACAAAATTGCTGATAGATACTGGTTGACATTTATCAGTATCTATCAGTGACATTGATAGACGAATCTATCAATGTTACTGATAGACACAGATAGAAGTCTATCAGCATCTATCATTGATAGTTCTAAAATTTTTCTATATTTTGTAAATATTTTAATTTATTTTTATATATTTGAAAACAACCATTTTTAAATTTAAATAACAAAAAAAAAAAAATCAATGGGTAGAAAAGTATTTATTAAATTTAAATTTTTTAAAAAATTATAAATTAAATTGGTAGGTCTTAATCTTTTTTCTTTTTCTAATCGGATTAGTTTTTTTAATTTTTTTTTTTTTTTTTTGAAGTTAAATAACAAAACAAAGAAATTAATATGTAGAAGAATGTTTACTAATCTTAATTGTAAAAAATGAAAGATCCAAAATCAAATTGGTATGAAAAAAGGGTTTTAGTTATTTATTTATTTATTGAATTCTTAGATTTTGAAAATCAAATGAAACGCTATTTCCACTTAATTCTTTCTTTATTTTTGTTATCTACTTTAAAATAAAAAAAAGAAAAGTTTATTTCTTTTTTAAAAAATTGTTTTAGAAAGTTACTCATGAATCTGTATATTTTATAAGATAGATGAAAATCATCATAAAGAAATTAGGGAAAGTTGACCTAGGTGACTTAGTCTTAATCCCGAGTATATTATGAACTCCTTTTTGTGAGGGATTGTCATTTGATTTACATGGGTAAGGGTGGCCAGTTCGCTGACCCAATATGCCTATCATTTTGGGATGAGACCGAGTGGGGAGTTGGGAACATAATAATACAAGATGTAATTCACTTATTACCTCTTTGAGATTAAGTAGATGAGTGTTCCCTCAAGTGGTGTCTCCAGGACTTGAACAAAAGGCCATACCCTCTCATTGACTCGAAAAGGATTTCTATTTATTGGTTGGATCATAAACATGTTGTTCATTAGAGGAGCACAGGTACTTAAGGAGTCAGAGGTAACCCAAGGGTAAAATAGTAATTTGACCCATTTGGAGTTACGAACATGCTGCTTGCTGGAGTGTAGCTGTAGGTCTTTATTGAGTGTTGATGAATTATCTCTGGCTCTCGAAATGTAGAAATGCTGACCTTTGCAAATGAGGGAGCTTCTCAATTTATAGAGCTCCCTAATGGGCTTCATGGGTTTGGGCCTAACCTTTGGGCCTAATTTAATTGGACTTGAGTCTGGCCTTTGGGCTTAATTAATTGGACTTAAGCGTGATCTTTAGGCCCAATTATTGTAAAAAGATTTGGAGAAAACAAATGCAATTTTCAAAGCCCAAAATCCAAAACAAACAAATTATTAACCAAAACCTAAATTTGATGTTTAATTATAAGCAAAAGTTGTGTAGCCTATATAATTAAACACCTTTAGAGAAATCACTAAATCTACCAAACCTTACTTGAAAAAAAAAAAAAAGAAGAAAGAAATAGAATAAAAATTCATACCCTACAAAGTTATGAAAAAAATGAACTTTAAACAATTTATTTTCGTAATAAAAATTTATATTTTTGTCGGTCAACATTCGAATTTTGATTAGTGAATGTTAAAATGAGTTGTCAAAAGGAAATCCTAGAATAGTAGGGGTAGTTATATAGCAATTAACCCAAAATTAAATATTACTTTAACATTCTTAGTTGTCATTTTGACTAAAAAAAAACTTTATTATTATTTATTATGCCAAAAATATATATTTATATACTATATTAGGTGTGAAATGAGAATTACGGTTACATAAGCAGTTTGCATTGATATTTGAGATAGTTTGCATTGGTATTTTAGACAATTGGTTGATGAACGTTGCTTTTTTCTTTCCTTTGTTTTTATGTGAAACAATGATTATTTTTTTAAAATTTTTTTATAATCTATTATTACATTTTCTTTTTCTCTTATATATATATATATATATGATAATTTCAAATTACCCATATTATTATTTAAAAATAATATTCCTCAAATTCTTTTGAAAAATAAGCCAAAAGAAGAATAATTAAATCCAAAATGTTACAATACAACTCTCAAAATCTCACCGGTTTTCGGAATTGCATGCATGACAGACCACGTGGAAGATTTTTAAATCTATACATATGTGTGTGAGGCAAGCTATTCAAGAAACATGTGGGATCATGTTGTCTTTAATCCATTTTTCAGAAATTTTCATTTTACATCCCTTAAATTATACATATTTAAATCTTCAATTTTTCATAAATTTAATAAAAATATAAATGCAAAATGTATAGGTAAAGAGTTTCTCCTAATAACATTTTTTTCATATATAGGATAGATTTATAAATATAATATATGAATGGATATTAACAATGACACTAATGAATCGGTATATTATCTCAGCATAATAAACTTTGAGACCCATAAAGTTTCTAACTCAAAAAAATTAACATAATTTAATTTATTTTGCTATAATTTATTTATATATATATATATATAATTTCAACCAAAATGTCAAAATCTCACCTTTCAGATGTTGAATATTAAAAAAAAAAAAAAACCAAAGATTTTTTTTATATTTATATCAACTAAAATTTATAAAAATACAAAATAATAAATTATGAGAAGCCACAAAAACTTTGTCATGTTCAAATATGATATTCATATGTTAATAATAATAATAAATAATAAAAAGAACATAGGCTTAATTATATGCTAAAACTACAAATACATTATTTTTTTAATTATATATTATTTGATAAAATAAATCTATTTTAACCCTAGCCAATTAATTTGTAGAAATTCCTAATCCTATAGTATTGTATTCTATAGCTAGTTTCGCCATATATTAATTTATTTACAATATATTTGATAACTTTCTATTGACAATAATGTTGTCACCATTTTATAATACATAAAAAGAAAAAAAAATGTTATGAGACCAACTAATTTGATATGCTTATGAAGTGTTATTTGGTTTCTTTTACAATGTTCATGATTCTTTTTATCGAAAATTAAGCACTTAAATAGAGAGTTTTCATGGGAAAAAAATCTAAAACATTTTCATTGAATTTTTTTATTAACAAAACTGAATGGCACACAATTCTTTGCGGAGAACACGATTTCTATAAATTTTTCACAAGAAATCTATTGAAGTAAACGAAAACTTTCGTCGAATGAAGAATAAATTAGAGAATGGAGACAAAACTAGAGAAGCTTATCCTTGCCTCCACCTCTATCCCACGAACATCTGTTAAACATGTGAATAGTTCACCTAGTTAGGACACCTACTATTGGTCAAGAAGCCAAAGTTTTGAATCTTTTCACGTCTACATGGTGTTGACTGAATATCATTCAACAATATCAAATACACTTATTTATAAAAAAAAAAAAAAAAATGACGTGGCAGTCCGTGGTTGATCTGAGATTTCTCCTCCAACAAGAGGAAAGCAAAGAACGAGATCAAAAGACCAATACACATGCGCAAGATTCCATTTTAATAATTTCACACGAATATGATGTAAGCAAAATGTCAAAAATCCCTAATTTTGAAAAATAAGACATACAATCGTATTTTCACTTCAATTTTAGGTCATCCATCCATCGGACCTTAAAATCATAGAGTTCGAAAATCCAAAGATTAAGAAAATAACTTAGACCAATATATATATATAGGGGTGTGTGTGTGTGTGTGTTTAAACATTAAAATAAAGAATTCATAAAGTAAAACTTGTAACATTTATATCCCCATGGTTTAATCACGACCCTAGTGTTGTAACAAGACAAACAATACCCAATGAAAGGGACAATTAATTTGTTTTTACCATAGTGGGCCCACCATTTGTAACTGAATTAGAAAAAAACAATATTAGCTTTGTTCAAATACTCTTCTCTTTTGTGAATTTTATGCTCTCTAATCTTATCTTCAACTTCCAACACATCCTTATCTTCTCTTTCTTTGCTTTTTTATTTTTTTATTTTACCCTTTTCGTTAGACAATGGTAGGGTCTAGATTATCCATAATCGATTTTTAAAATGGTAATTGATGTTTTATCTACATAATTATATTAAAATTAATAGACCATTTTTTAAATCTATTTTCAATAGATTCACTTTCTCCCAACTATCGGCAAGTTTATATTTGGTGACAAATTAGGAATATTTTCTAATGAATACGTTTGGAAGAAATTTTAGAATGTTCGAAATTACGTATGTTTTAAAATAGTGATTGTTTGGTAATGGTGTATATAGGTAAAGCCCACAGTTATTTAGACCTCGTTCGATAACTATTTAATTTTTAAAAAGTTAGACTCGTTTTCTTCAAATTTCTTTATCATAGTTTTAGTTTTTTCCAACAACAACAAAATATTTGAATTGTTAACAAAATTATTTTAAAAAATATATATTTCTGTTTTAATTTTTAAAATTTGACTTGATTTCTTAAAACAATACTAGAAAGTAAATAAAGCAAACAAAGAAATCAATGAATAAAAGTAGTTCTGTAAGTTTAATTCTTAAAAATCAAAATTTAACATAAAATGTAAATAGTTATCATTTGCCTTAATAATTTCTAGTCAATGAAGATGATTTTTCGTCAAGTGATTGACCAAGAAGAACGTGAAAAAAATACTAATTTCTTAGATTTTTTTTGGGAGTGATGTGAAGATTATAAAACCAATTTTAAAACTAAATGCCAATAATTCAAAATCACATTTGATTACTTTTTAAGATGAAAACATTAAAATGACTCATCACAAAAAATAATTTTATAAAATCATTTAAATAATTATAATATGTGGAGTGGAGGACTCTAATCTTCAACTCTAAAATTTTTTTTTTTAAAAAAATAGAATTTTTATGCTGTTGAGTCATGTTCACCAAACTCATTTTTCTTCTATTTCAAAAATTTATCTCAAAGATGATTTTAACTTTCTCAAACTTCATCATAAAAACAAATAAGTGAGGAAAAAAAAAGTCTTAAAACATGCTTTTACACCTAATAAAAATGATTTTTTCTTAAACATTAAACACTTTTAAAAAAAATAATTCAAATCATTCTAATTCTTTAACTCCTTGATTTGATTATGGGTCTTAACAAACCGATCATATTCATTCATATGCATGTTCATAATCTATTGACTTTACCCTATTTTTTATTATTTATTTATTTCCTCTAATTTAGTTGTTTCTTACATGCATATATTTTCTCTCATTCTCAATACCCTTTACCCTTTTAAACCTTAACAAATTTTTAAAAATCATTTATTATTTTTAAAAAATTGGCTTAGCTTTTTTTTAAAAGAAAATTATTTCAAATTGTAAAATTGTTGAAAGTATTTACGAGATGGAACAAAATTGCTGATAGATACTGGTTGACATTTATCAGTGTCTATCAGTGACATTGATAGACGAATCTATCAATGTCACTGATAGACACAGATAGAAGTCTATCAGCATCTATCATTGATAGTTCTAAAATTTTTCTATATTTTGTAAATATTTTAATTTATTTTTATATATTTGAAAACAACCATTTTTTAAATTTAAATAACAAAAAAAAAAATCAATGGGTAGAAAAGTATTTATTAAATTTAAATTTTTTAAAAAATTATAAATTAAATTGGTAGGTCTTAATCTTTTTTCTTTTTCTAATCGGCTTAGTTTTTTTTTTTTTTTTTTTGAAGTTAAATAAAAAAACAAAGAAATTAATATGTAGAAGAATGTTTACTAATCTTAATTGTAAAGAATGAAAGATCCAAAATCAAATTTGTATGAAAAAAGGGTTTTATTTATTTATTTATTTATTGAATTCTTAGATTTTGAAAATCAAATGAAACGCTACTTCCACTTATTTCTTTCTTTATTTTTGTTATCTACTTTAAAATCAAAAACAGAAAAGTTTATTTCTTTTTTAAAAAATTGTTTTAGAAAGTTAACCATGAATCTGTATATTTTATAAGATAGATGAAAATCATCGTAAAGAAATTAGGGAAAGTTGACCTAGGCGACTTAGTCTTAATCCCGAGTATATTATGAACTCCTTTTTGTGAGGGATTGTCATTTGATTTACATGGGTGAGGGTGGCCAGTTCGCTGACCCAATATGCCTATCATTTTGGGATGAGACCGAGTGGGGAGTTGGGAACATAATAATACAAGATGTAATTCACTTATTACCTCTTTGAGATTAAGTAGATGAGTGTTCCCTCAAGTGGTGTCTCCAGGACTTGAACAAAGGGCCATACCCTCTCATTGACTCGAAAAGGATTTCTATTTATTGGTTGGATCATAAACATGTTGTTCATTAGAGGAGCACTGGTACTTAAGGAGTCAGAGGTAACACAAGGGTAAAATAGTAATTTAACCCAGTTGGAGTTACGAACAAGCTGCTTGCTGGAGTGTAGCTGTAGGTCTTTATTGAGTGTTAATGAATTATCTCTGGCTCTCGAAATGTAGAAATGCTGACCTTTGCAAATGAGGGAGCTTCTCAATTTATAGAGCTCCCTAATGGGCTTCATGGGTTTGGGCCTAACCTTTGGGCCTAATTTAATTGGACTTGAGTCTGGTCTTTGGGCTTAATTAATTGGACTTAAGCGTGATCTTTAGGCCCAATTACTGTAAAAAGATTTGGAGAAAACAAATGCAATTTTCAAAGCCCAAAATCCAAAACAAACAAATTATTAACCAAAACCTAAATTTGATGTTTAATTATAAGCAAAAGTTGTGTAGCCTATATAATTAAACACCTTTAGAGAAATCACTAAATCTACCAAACCTTACTTGAAAAAAAAAAAAAGAAGAAAGAAATAGAATAAAAATTCATACCCTACAAAGTTATGAAGAAAATGAACTTTAAACAATTTATTTTCGTAATAAAAATTTATATTTTTGTCGGTCAACATTCGAATTTTGATTAGTGAATGTTAGAATGAGTTGTCAAAAGGAAATCCTAGAATAGTAGGGATAGTTATATAGCAATTAACCCAAAATTAAATATTACTTTATCATTCTTAGTTGTCATTTTGACTAAAAAAAAACTTTATTATTATTTATTATTCCAAAAATATATATTTATATAATATATTAGGTGTGAAATGAGAATTACGGTTACATAAGCAGTTTGCATTGATATTTGAGATAGTTTGCATTGGTATTTTAGACAATTGGTTGATGAACGTTGCTTTTTTCTTTCCTTTGTTTTTATGTGAAACAATTATTATTTTTCTTAAATTTTTTTATAATCTATTATTAAATTTTCTTTTTCTCTTATATATATATATATATATATATATATATATGTGATAATTCAAATTACCCATATTATTATTTAAAAATATTATTCCTCAAATTCTTTTGAAGAATAAGCCAAAAGAAGAATAATTAAATCCAAAATGTTACAATACAACTCTCACAATCTCACCGGTTTTCGGAATTGCATGCACGACAGACCACGTGGAAAATTTTTAAATCTATACATATGTGCGTGAGGCAAGCTATTCAAGAAACATGTGAGATCATGTTGTCTTTAATCCATTTTTTCAGAAATTTTCATTTTACATCCCTTAAATTATACCTATTTAAATCTTTAATTTTCACAAATTTACTAAAAATATAAAGGCAAAATGTATAGGTAAAGAATTTCTCCTAATAACATTTTTTTCATATATAGGATAGATTTATAAATATAATATATGAATGGATATTAACAATGACACTAATGAATCGGTATATTATCTCAGCATAATAAACTTTTGAGACCCATAAAGTTTCTAACTCAACAAAATTGACATAATTTAATTTATTTTGCTATAATTTATTTATATATATATATATATAATTTCAACCAAAATGTCAAAATCTCACCTTTCAGATGTTGAATATTAAAAAAAAAAAAACCAAAGATTTTTTTTTATATTTATATCAACTAAAATTTATAAAAATACAAAATAATAAATTATGAGAAGCCACAAAAACTGTCATGTTCAAATATGATATTCATATGCTTAATAATAATAATAATAATAATAATAATAATAATAAAAAGAACATATGCTTAATTATATGCTAAAACTACAAATACATTATTTTTTTAATTATATATTATTTGATAAAATAAATCTATTTTAACCCTAGCCAATTAATTTGTAGAAATTCCTAATCCTATAGTATTGTATTCTATAGCTAGTTTCGCCATATATTGATTTATTTACAATATATTTGATAACCTTCTATTGACAATAATGTTGTCACCATTTTATAATACATAAAAAGAAAAAAAAATGTTATGAGACCAACTAATTTGATATGCTTATGAAGTGTTATTTGGTTTCTTTTACAATGTTCATGATTTTTTTTATCGAAAATTAAGCATTTAAATAGAGAGTTTTCATGGGAAAAAAATCCAAAACATTTTCATTGAATTTTTTTATTAACAAAACTGAATGGCCAACAATTCTTTGCGGAGAACACGATTTCTATAAATTTTTCACAAGAAATCTATTGAAGTAAACGAAAACTTTCGTGGAATGAAGAATAAATTAGAGAATGGAGACAAGACTAGAGAAGCTTATTATTGCCTCCACCTCATCCCACGAACATCTGTTAAACATGTGAATAGCTCACCTAGTTAGGACACCTACTATTGGTCAAGAAGCCAAAGTTTTGAATCTTTTCACCTCCACATGGTGTTGAGTGAATATCATTCAACAATATCAAATACACTTATTTATAAAAAAAAAAAAAATGACGTGGCGGTCCGTGGTTAATCTGAGATTTCTCCTCCAACAAGAGGAAAGCAAAGAACGAGATCAAAAGACCAATCCACATGCCAAGATTCCATTTTTAAAATAATTTCTCACACGAATATGATGTAAGCAAAAATGTCAAAATACCTCTAATTTTGAAAAATAATACATACAATCGTATTTACACTCAATTTAGGTCATCCAGCCATCGGACCTTAAAATCATAGAGTTTCGAAAATCCAAGATTAAGAAAATACTTAGACCAGATATATGATATAGGTGTGAGTGTGTGTGTTTTAAACATTAAAATAAAGAATTCATAAAGTAAAACTTGTAACATTTATATCCCCATGGTTTAATCACGACCCTAGTGTTGTAACAAGACAAACAATACCCAATGAAAGGGACAATTAATTTGTTTTTACCATAGTGGGCCCACCATTTGTAACTGAATTAGAAAAAAACAATATTAGCTTTGTTCAAATACTCTTCTCTTTTGTGAATTTTATGCTCTCTAATCTTATCTTCAACTTCCAACACATCCTTATCTTCTCTTTCTTTGCTTTTTTATTTTTTTATTTTACCCTTTTCGTTAGACAATGGTAGGGTCTAGATTATCCATAATCGATTTTAAAAATGGTAATTGATGTTTTATCTACATAATTATATTAAAATTAATAGACCATTTTTTTAAATCTATTTTCAATAGATTCACTTTCTCCCAACTATCGGCACGTTTATATTTGGTGACAAATTAGGAATATTTTCTAATGAATACGTTTGGGAGAAATTTTAGAATGTTCGAAATTACGTATGTTTTAAAATAGTGATTGTTTGGTAATGGTGTATATAGGTAAAGCCCACAGTTATTTAGACCTCATTCGATAACTATTTAATTTTTTAAAAGTTAGACTCGTTTTCTTCAAATTTCTCTATCATAGTTTTAGTTTTTTCCAACAACAACAAAATATTTGAATTGTTAACAAAATTATTTTAAAAAATATATATTTCTGTTTTAATTTTTAAAATTTGACTTGATTTCTTAAAACAATACTAAAAAGTAAATAAAGCAAACAAAGAAATCAATGAATAAAAGTAGTTCTGTAAGTTTAATTCTTAAAAATCAAATTTAACATAAAATGTAAATAGTTATCATTTGCCTTAATAATTTCTAGTCAATGAAGATTGATTTTTCGGTCAAGTGATTGACCAAGAAGAACGTGAAAAAAAATACTAATTTCTAGAATTTTTTTTTGGGAGTGATGTGAAGATTATAAACAAATTTTAAAACTAAATGGCAATAATTCAAACTCACATTTGATTACTTTTTAAGATGGAAACATTAAAAAGACTCATCACAAAATAATTTTATAAATCATTTAAATAATTATAATATGTGGAGTTGAGGGACTCTAAATCTTCAACTCTAAAATTAAAAAAAAAAAAAATAGAATTTTTTATGCTGTTTATCATGTTCACCCAAACTCATTTTTCTTCTATTTCAAAAATTTATGTCAAAGAATGATTTTAACTTCTCAAACTTCATCATAAAAACAAATAAGTGAGGAAAAAAAAAGTCTTAAAACATGCTTTTGCACCTAATAAAAATTATTTTTTCTTAAACATTAAGCACTTTTAAAAAAAATAATTCAAATCATTCTAATTCTTTAACTCCTTGATTTGATTATGGGTCTTAACAAACCGATCATATTCATTTATATGCATTTTCATAATCTATTGACTTTACCCTATTTTTTATTATTTATTTATTTCCTCTAATTTAGTTGTTTCTTACATGCATATATTTTCTCTCATTATCAATACCCTTTACCCTTTTAAACCTTAACAAATTTTTAAAAATCATTTATTATTGACTTTAATTTATTTTGCTATAATTTATTTATATATATATATATATAATCTCAACCAAAATGTCAAAATCTCACCTTTTAGATGTTGAATATTAAAAAAAAAAACCCAAAGAATTTTTTAATTTTTCTTATCAACTAAAATTTTTAAAAATTCACAAAAAATCCAATCATGAGAAGCACATAAACTGTCATTGTCAAATATATCAAATATGATATTCAATGCTTAATAATAATAATAATAATAAAATAATAAAAAGAACATATGCGTAATTATATGCCTAAAACCACAAATACATTATTTTTTTAATTATATATATATTTGATAAAATAAATCTATTTTAACCCTAGCCAATTAATTTGTAGAAATTCCTAATCCAATAGTATTGTATTCTATAGCTAGTTTCGCCATATATTGATTTATTTACAATATATTTGATAACTTTCCATTGACAATAATGTTTTCACCATTTTATAATACATAAAAAGAAAAAAAAAATGTTATGAGACCAACTAATTTGATATGCTTATGAAGTGATATTTGGTTTCTTTTACAATGTTCATGATTTTTTTTATCGGAAATTAAGAATTTAAATAGAGAGTTTTCATGGAAAAAAAATCCAAAACATTTTCATTGAATTTTTTTATTAACAAAACTGAATGGCCAACAATTCTTTGCGGAGAACACGATTTCCATAAATTTTTCACAAGAAATCTATTGAAGTAAACGAAAACTTTCGTGGAATGAAGAATAAATTAGAGAATGGAGACAAAACTAGAGAAGCTTATCATTGCCTCCACCTCATGCCACGAACATCTGTTAAACATGTAAATAGCTCACCTAGTTAGGACACCTACTATTGGTCAAGAAGCCAAAGTTTTGAATCTTTTCACCTCTACATGGTGTTGAGTGAATATCATTCAACAATATCAAATACACTTATTTATTAAAAAAAAAAAAAAGATAAATTATACTTTTTATTTTTTGAGCTATTTTAGTTTATATAGCATTTTGTTCACTTTCCATCTGAAAATGGAAAGGAGAAGTTATATATTTGTATGTGTATATATATATGTATGTATGTGTATGTGTGTATATGTATGTATGTCTGTATAGGTGTGTGTATATGTGTGTGTGTGTGTGTATGGATGTATGTATGTGTGTGTACTTGAACAAATAAAGACAAATGAAGCCAAAAAAATATATAAAAAAATTAAAATAAAGGTTAAAATGTCAAGTTGGAAAACTTCTGGACCAAAATACTATTAAACTCAAATTATTAATTTTAAAAAATAAAATATAAATTGATTTTTTTTTTGTGGGTGTAGATTTATACAAAGTAAACAAGTAAACAAGATAAAAAAAAATAAAAAAAAGAAAAAAAAAAAAGAAAGAAGAAGAAACAAAAACTAAGGGTGGAAAATGGAGGAGAATTTAGAGTTGTGGCTGGTTTAGAAAAGACATTTATTGCTATTAAATGTTTGGTGTTAGAATCATATCTGAACCTATTAAAGTTAAACCATAGTTTGTTTCACTGCTTTAAATTAGTTTGTCTTAATCTTTATTAGTTTTTGCATTGATATTTGAGACAATTGGTTGAACTGTTGCTTTTTTCTTTTCTTTGTTTTTATGTGAAAAAATTATCACTATTTTAAAATCTTTTTTTCTTTTTCTCTTTTTCTTTTTTTCTTCATTGCCATTAATCGTTTAATAAATTTAAAAGTTATGATTACAAAAGGTTAAAATATCTCCTCTCTTAGTGATGAAATGTATCGAGATTTGTAATATTATTTCGATCCTTTTTCGTGAATTTGGAGGTAGAGGTTTTTTATCTCTCAATTAAACGATAGTGAATTTTATGAAAGTAATAATTTAATTGCTAAATTTTAGTGGGTAATGAACTTAAGGGTAATTGTTTTAAATGGTAAAACTCTTGAAAATAGATCGCGATAGACATATATCAATGGATGACAGATCACGATGGACATCAATCTCGCAGTCTATCATTGACAGATAGTAACGTTTTGTTATATTTATAAATAAGTTGGTTCATTTTCCTTTATTTGAAAACACCTCATGATTTTGTCTCTATATTTTTAGTTTTATAATAATTTGGTACTTGTATTTTGAAATTTGTAATGATGTCATCTGTATCTTGCACAATCGTTATGTATTTAAAAGTGCATAGACTAAGGGGCATTTGGGGCAAAGAGTTGATTATTATAGTTCTAGGTTATTATAGTTAAGTTATAATAGTTTGTGTTTGGGGTATAGATTATATTAGTTTGGGTTATAATAGTTTGTGTTTGGGGTATAGATTATATTAGTTTTGGTTATATAATGATTATGTGTTTTTTGAAGTGTAAACCTATTTAATTTGAGAAGGAAATAGTAAACACTATAGCAATGAATAAAAAGATATAAATGTTAAATAGTAAAAGCCATAACAAATAGTAAATACTATAGCAAATGAGAGTTTAGAAATAATGTTGACTGTAATGAATTGGGGAATACAAAATAGTATTTACTTTAGTAGTTATTATAATCTTAGGATAGTCTTCGCCCCAAACACACCTAAAATTGTTACATACTAAAGATCAAGAGACTAAATTTTTAATTTCCATAAATATTCATGATTAAGAATATTTGTTTTAGCTTTTAAGAGTGTGAATGCTTTGAGTTGTTAGCTTTTCGAGTTACTATTTTTATCGATGTCACTCCTGGTGATCTAAATAAACATATTCTATTAAAGTATGATGTCGTGTTCTGCATGTGACATCTGAATATCATGAAATCAATGTTCTTATCGTATCTTTTGAATCCGACGTACTAGATATGTAACTTACGTCATTTTTGACTTGTTTAGAAGGTCAATTATTAAAATATCATATCATTATTGTCAATGAAAGTATTACATATGATCAACTATTTATCAATATTAATAAACATAGAAGGATAATATACAGATAATCATTAATTTTTTCTTAATAATTATTAAATTATTCTCTCTTTCAAATAAAGTAAAACAACATGATGGGATGGTCCTCGTCGGGGCCATTGACGACGACAAAGGAGAAAACGCCGCAGAGAGTGGTGAGTTCATTTACTTTCTTTAACAATCTGAGCCTTCGTTTCTTGAAACTAGATTTTCTTGCATTATCGCTTGCAATCCAAACCAACTTCACTTTCTTCCTCGTCATCGAGGCTCTCTCTGTCTTTCTTGTTCTTCTTGTTCTTTCTGGACTCTGATTTTAAGGTGCAACAATGGAGTTTATTTATAAACCTTGGGGTTAAACTTTTTATTTTTATTTTTCTTTTTCTAAGTTTTTTTTTATTCTCTTGGTAAATGAATTACTAGGGGCATTTTTGTCCTTTAGTAACTAGTGGTAATTAAAGATGAAAAATACCCCACTGCATCCTGCACTCCACCTATCTTTCTGTAGCCACCCAATAGTCCAATCACAGTTTACCATATGATTAGAAAAGTTGTATCAGTATGAAAATTATTCAGATATTTCTGGGTCTATATCTATCTTTGTGCTTCCACCAAATTATCTTATCATAATTTGTTACGTGATAAATTCTTTTTATATCTTTATTTAAATATTTTAATTCTTATTGTGTGCGATGAAAGTGAGATGCATAGAAATAGGATACATCCAAATATTAATCACCAAGTATTGCTCATTATGTTTTATTTCATGGAAAGTCATATTTAGGTTCAATGGATTGCATTTATCCTATTTCAACATTTCAAAATCACAAAACAAAAAAAATCAAAAATATATTTTGGGAAAAAAAAGTTTGTCACATCACAAACCGATGAACCATACAAAAATGTATACATCCTAAACCAGATCCTTTTTATTAGTCTTACTTCATCATAGAAAATAAAACATTCAATATAGATATATGAGTAATATTTGAGTGCAGCCACAAGACTATACTCATCTCCATGCACACGTTGATACTTGAGTGAGTTTTACAAAAATGAGTACAACACGGGATGCACCCAAGTTTGTATATATGTATATATGAGAAGAGTTGATCGTGTGACAAACTATTTTTTTTTTTTTTTGACAATATGTGGGGTAGGGGAGTCGAATCTCTCACTTTGAGGATAATAATACAAACACTATGCCAGTTGAAGCTATGTTCATTTAGGCAAATTATAGTCAGACGATAAAGTGAGCTACACAAAGTTGGCTATGGATGCAAATTTTTCTTAATGATGGATGAAAAGTACTGTAAAAAGATTAGGAGAAAACAAACACAATTTTCAAAGCCCAAAATCCAAAACAAACTAATTATTAACCAAAACCTAAATTTGATGTTTAATTATAAGCAAAATTTGTGTAGCCTATATAATTAAACTCCTTTAGAGAAATCATTAAATCTACCAAACCTTACTTGAAAAAAATAAAAAGAAAAAGAAATAGAATATATCACAAAAGCTATAAATATTCAAACCATACAAAGTTATAAAAAAAAAAATATATATTAAACAATTTATTTTCGAAATAAAAATTCATATTTTTGTCAGTCAACATTGGAATTGTGATTGGTGAATGAAGATGAGTTGTCAAAAGGTAAATCTGGAATAGTAGGGGTAGTTATATAGCAATTAACCCAAAATTAAATATTACTATATCATTATGAGTTGTCATTTTGACTAAAAACGAACTTTATTATGCCAAAAATATATATTTATATATTATATTAGGTGTGAAATGGGAATTACGGTTAAGTTTGAATTGATATTTGAGACAATTGGTTGAACTATTGCTTTTTTCTTTTCTTTGTTTTTATGTGAAAAAATTATCATTATTTTTAAATTTTTTTATTATCTATTATTACATTTTCTTTTTCTCTTTTTCTTTTGTTCTTATTGCCATTAATCTTTTATAATTTTAAGGCTATGAGTACCAAAGGTTAAAATATCTTCTCTTCTTTAGTGATGAAATGTACCGAGATTTGTAATATGATTTCTTTCCTTTCGTGAATTTCGAGGCAGGTATTTTATCTCAATTAAACGATAGTGAATATTATGAAAGTAATAATTTAATTGCTAAATTTTAGTGGGTAATGTATTCAAGGGTAATTGTTTTAAATGGTAAAACTCTTGAAAATATTTTTAGTATAACAAAATATTACTGTCTATCAGTGATAGTTCGCGATAGACATCTATCAATGGACGATAGATCACGATGGACATCAATCTCGTGATCTATCACTGATAGATAGTAACGAGTTGTTATATTTGTAAATAAGTTGGTTCATTTTCCTTTATTTGAAAACACCTCATGATTTTGTCTCTATATTTTTTGTTTTATAATAATTTAGTACTTGTATTTTGAAATTTGTAATGATGTCATCTGTATCTTGAACAATCGTTATGTATTTAAAAGTGTATAGACTAAGGGGCGTTTGGGGCAAAGAGTTGATTATTATAGTCCTAGGTTATTATAGTTTGTGTTTGGGGTATAGATTATATTAGCTTGATTTATAATAGTATGTGTTTGAAGTGTAAACTATTTTAATTTGTGAAAGAAATAGTAAACACTGTAGCAATGAATAAAAAGCTATGAATGTGAAATAGTAAAAGCCATAATAAATAGTAAATACTATAGAAAATGAGGGTTTAGAAATAATATTGACTGTAACTAATTGGGGAATACAAAATAGTATTTACTTTAGTAGTTATTATAATCTTAGGATAGTCTTCGCCCCAAACACACTATAAATTGTTACATACTAAAGATCAAGAGACTAAATTTTTACTTTCCATAAATATTCATGATTAAGAATATTTGTTTTAACTTTTAAGAGTGTGAAAGCTTTGAGTTGTTAGCTTTTCAGGTTACTATTTTTATCGATGTCACTTCTGAAGATTTAATTAAACATATTCTATGATGTCGTGTTCTGCATGTGACATCTGAATATCATGAAATCAATGTTCTTATCGTATCTTTTGAAACCGACGCACTAGATATGTAACTTACGTCATTTTTGACTTGTTTAGAAGGTCAATTATTAAAATATCATATCATTATTGTCAATGAAAGTATTACATATGATCAACTATTTATCAATATTAATAAACATAGAAGGATAATATACAGATAATCATTAATTTTCTCTTAATAATTATTAAATTGTTACCTCTTTCAAATAAAGTAAAACAACATGACGGGATGGTCCTCGTCGGGGCCATTGACGACGGCAAAGGCGAAAACGCCGCAGAGAGTGGTGAGTTCACTTACTTTCTTTAACAATCCGAGCCTTCGTTTCTTGAAACTAGCTTTTCTTGCATTATCGCTTGCAATCCAAACCAACTTCACTTTCTTCCTCGTCATCGAGGCTCTCTCTGTCTTTCTTGTTCTTCTTGTTCTTTCTGGACTCTGATTTTAAGGTGCAACAATGGAGTTTATTTATAAGCCTTGGGGTTAAACTTTTTATTTTTATTTTTCTTTTTCTAAGTTTTTTTATTCTCTTGGTAAACGAATTACTAGGGGCATTTTTGTCCTTTAGTAACTAGTGGTAATTAAAGATGAAAAATACCCCACTGCATCCTGCACTCCACCTATCTTTCTGTAGCCACCCAATAGTCCAATCACAGTTTACCATATGATTAGAAAAGTTGTATCAGTATGAAAATTATTCAGATATTTCTGGGTCTATATCTATCTTTGTGCTTTCACCAAATTATCTTATCATAATTTGTTACGTGATAAATTCTTTTTATATCTTTATTTAAATATTTTAATTCTTATTGTGTGCGATGAAAGTGAGATGCATAGAAATAGGATACATCCAAATATTAATCACCAAGTATTGCTCATTATGTTTTATTTCATGGAAAGTCATATTTAGGTTCAATGGATTGCATTTATCCTATTTCAACATTTCAAAATCACAAAACAAAAAAAATCAAAAATATATTTTGGGAAAAAAAAGTTTGTCACATCACAAACCGATGAACCATACAAAAATGTATACATCCCAAACCACATCCTTTTTATTAGTCTTACTTCATCATAGAAAATAAATAATTCAATATAGATATATGAGTAATATTTGAGTGCAGCCACAAGACTATACTCATCTCCATGCACACGTTGATACTTGAGTGAGTTTTACAAAAATGAGTACAACACGGGATGCACCCAAGTTTGTATATATGTATATATGAGAAGAGTTGATCGTGTGAC